>NW_007258189.1:109955-111258 GCF_000164805.1 Carlito syrichta | reverse complement strand
CTTGATTTCTTTTTTTTTTTTTTTTGAGTTGGAGTCTCACTCTGTTGCCCAGACTGGAGTGCAGTGGCCACTCCCAGCCACCACAGCCTCGACCTAGTGGGCTTTGGCGATCCTTCCGCCTCAGGCTTCCAAGTAGCTGGAACTACAGGCATGCGCTACCACACCCGGTTGATTTTTTGATTTATTGTAGAGATGAGGTTTCACCAAGTTGCCCAGGCAGGTCTCGAACCCGTGGGCTCTGGCAATCCACTCACCTCAGCCTCCCAAGGCACGGGATTACAGGCTGAGCCACCGAGCCCGGCTCATCTTTGATTTCTTTCAGCAATGTTTGTAGTTCTCATAGAAATCTCCCACTTCTTTGATTAGATGTATTCCAAGGGTGTGTGTGTGTGTGTGTGTGTGTGTGTGTGTGTGACTATTATGGATGGGATAGTGTTTTGTTTTTGTTTTTGAGTCAGAGTCTTACTGTATCACCCAGGCTGGAGTTGGAGTATGATGCCATGTTCACAGCCACCGCAACCTTGGCATGCTGGGCTCAGGTGATCCTTCCCCCTCAGCCCTCCAAGTAGCTGGAACTATAGGTGTGTGCCACCACGCCTAGCTAATTTTTTTTTTCTAGAGACAACCTCTCACCATGTTGCCCAGGCTGATCTCAAACCTATAGGCTCAGTTAATCTTCTCACCTCTGCTGTTCAAAGTGCTGGGTTTACAGGTGTGAGCCACCACAACCAGCTGGGATTTTTCTTTTTTTTTTTTTTGAGTCAGAGTCTCACTCTGTCACCTAGACTGGAGTGCAGTGGCCGCTCCCGGCCACCTCAGCCTCGACCTGCTGGGCTCCGGCGATCCTTCCACGTCAGCCTTCCAAGTAGCTGGAACTACAGGTGTGCACTACCACGCCCGACTTATTTTTTTATTTTATTGAAGAGATGAGGTCTCACCAAGTTGCCCAGGTGGGTCTCGAACCCGTGGGCTCAGGCAATCCACTCACCTCAGCCTCCCAAAAGCGCGGGATTACAGGCTGAGCCACCGAGCCCGGCTCGGATTTTTCTTTTAATTTGGTTCTTAGCCGGGCTCTGTAAGTTCACAATAAGACATTTCAGGGTTATATGTGTTATCCATGAAAAGCATGCTTTATATTTATTCATCCAATTTTTTTTTTTTTTTTTTTTGAGTTGGAGTCTCACTCTGTCGCCCAGACTGGAGTGCAGTGGCTGCTCCCGGCCACCACAACCTCGCCTGCTGGGCTCCGGCGATCCTTCCGCCTCAGCCTTCCAAATAGCTGGAATTACAGGCATGAGCTACC
>NW_007258189.1:100277-108996 GCF_000164805.1 Carlito syrichta | reverse complement strand
TTTATTGTAGAGATGAGGTCTCGCCAAGTTGCCCAGGCGGGTCTCGAACCCATGGACTCAGGCAATCCACTCATCTTGGTCTCCCAAAGCACGGGATAACAGGCTGAGCCACTGAGCCCAGCCTCTAAATGTGGCTTTCAAGACCCTGGGCAATAATGCCACCTGACTTGCCTCATCATCTGCCTTATTTCTCACAATGCTCAGCATCATCTTTCTTCTTTGTTTCTTGAACTTTCTTCTCTGAAGGTACTCTTCATGCTGTTTTCTCTGCCAATCCTAATGTGTGAATAATACAGTTTTCTACATTGAATTTCTTTTTTAACTTCAGTAGCTTTGGGAGGGTACACATGATTTTGGTTACATAGATGCATTGCGTAGTGGCAAAGAAGTTGGGGCTTTAAGTCATACTCACCACCCCCACCTGTGCACATTATAATTGTTAGGTGATTTTTCATACCTCCCTGCCTACCATCTCCCCCTTCTGGATCTCCAGTGCCCATTATACCATTCTATATGCCTTTGAAGATCCTTAGTTTACATCCCTCTTATAAGTGAGAACATGAAGTATTTAGTTTTCTAAATGTGTTATTTCACTTAGGATAATATTCTCCAGTTTTATCCAAGTTGCTGCAAAAGACATTATTTCATTCTTTTTTATGGCTAAATAGTATCCTTGGTGTATTATATGACATTTTCATTATCCATTCATCAGTTGATGGGCATTTAGGTTGATTCCATATCTTGCAATTGTGAGTGGTGCTGTAGTAAACATATGAGTGCCGGTATCTTTTTTGTATAATGACCTCTATTCCTTTGGGTAAATACCAAGTAGTGAGATTGCTGGATCAAATGGTAGATCTACTTTTAGTTCTTGAGAAATCTCGATATCGATTTTCTAAGAAGTTGTATTAATTTATACTCCTACCAATAGCGTATAAGTTTTCCATTTTCTGGCTGGGTGCAGTGGCTCACCCTGTAATCCCAGCACTTTGGGAGGCAGAGGAGAGAGGATTGCCTAAACCCATGGGTTCAAGACCAGACTGAGCAATATGGCGAGACCTCATTCTACAATAAATCAAAATTAGCTGGGCGTGGTGATGCACACCTCTGGTTCCAGCTACTTGGAAGGCTGAGACAGAGGATTGCCTGAACCCAGTAAGTCAAGGCTGTGGTGGCTGTGAGCATGCACACTACACTCCATCCTGACTGACAGCATGAGACTCTGACTCAAAAAGATAAAGCCAGGCACAGTGGCTCTCTCCTGTAATCCCAGCACTTTGGGAGGCAGAGGGGAGAGAATTGCCTGAACCCATGGGTTCGAGATGAGCCTGGGTAACATGGCAAGACCTCGCCTCTACAATAAATCAAAAAAATTAACTGGGTGTGATGGCACATGCCTGTAGTTCCAGCTACTTGGAAGGCTGAGGCAGAAGGATCACCTGAAGGATTCAACTCGGGGGGAGAAAAAAAGTTTTTTGTTTACATTCAAGTCAATATCTATTTTATTATTATTATTATTTTTAGTTGGAATCTCACTCTGTTGCCCAACCTGGAGTGTAGTAGCATGCTCACGGCCACTGCAGCCTAGACCAGCTGGGCTCAGGTGACCCTTCCATCTCAGCCTTCCAAGTAGCTGGAACTACAGGCATGTGCCATCACACCCAGCTAATTTTTTGATTTATTATAGAGATGAGGTTTTGCCAAGCTGCCCAGGCTGTTCTCAAACCCATGGGCTCAGGCAGTTCCCTCACCCCGGCCTCCCAAAGTGCTGGGATTACAGACTTGAGCTACTGCGCCCAGCCTATTTTATTTTTTTGAGTTGGAGTCTTGCTATGTCACTCAGACTGGAGTACAGTGACATGCTCACAGCTACGGCAGCCTCAACCTGCTGGACTCAGGTGATCCTTCCACCTCAGCCTTCTTTCCAAGTAGCTGGACCTACAGGCATGCACTGCCACACCCGGCTAATTTTTTTATTTATTGTAGGGATGAAGGCCTGCCAAGTTGCTCAGGTTGATCTCGAACCCTTGGGCTCAGGCAGTCCTCTTGGCTCTGACTCCCAAAGTGCTGGGATAACAGGTTTGAGCCACTGCACCTGGTGACTTTACTGAATTTATTTATCAAGTCCAGGAGTCTTTTGGAGGAGTCTTTCAGATTTTCTAGGCAACAGGGAGACACCTCTTATCAACAAGGGTGCCTGAACGAAGCATATTTGTATACCTAACCCTTAACTGTACTCCTACAATATCATAATAAAAAATATTGATTAAAAAAAAGATTTTCACTGGGCTCGGTGGCTCAGCCTATAATCCCGCGCCTTTGGGAGGCTGAGGTGAGTGATTGCCTGAGCCCGCGGGTTCAAGACCCACCTTGGCAGCAAGACCTCATCTCTACAATAAATCAAAAAATCAGCCGGGCGTGGTAGCGTGTGCCTGTAATTCTGGCTACTTGGAAGGCTGAGGCGGAAGGATCACCGGATCCCAGTAGGCGAGGCTGCGGTGGCCGGGAGCGGCCACTGCACTCCAGTCTGGGTGACAGAGTGAGTCTCCAACTCAAAAAAAAAAAAAAAAAAGGAATGTGAGAGAGAAAGAGAAACAGAATCTCATAAGAGGATAATCAGCTACCTGAAAAGATTTGTATGTTCCCTGTCAGTAGTAATATCTATGCAGGGTGAGAAACCATGAGGTCAACTGGGGAGCTTAGAATTAGTCCAACAGAAGCTTTGACAAGTTTTTGAAGTACTAGCTATTTCCTAAGACAAAGAAGAAAAACTTTAGCAAACAAGTCAATGGTGGGGTTATAGTAATAGATTTTTGGTAGTTTCTGTGAAGTGAAGTTAAAAACCCAAGATTTTCCAGCTCATTAATTCTTTAAACTTTTTTTATTATGAATACCTATAGAAGGAAGCTGTTGAGAAGCCTTCTTCAGGTTACAGAAAGCCCAACCATATTTCAATGTTCAGATGAGAAAATCTCTTACTGAAAAAATAAATTAACTCATAAAGAAGTATCACAGTCTCAAAAATATTGGCACCTATTATCTGAAATATTTAGTTAAACTTAGAAATTCTTTCAATGTTCTGGGGTGGTCTCTGATAAGTTTGGATAGTATCTAACTTTTATGAAGAGAGAGTAGTGTTTACTCCATAAATAGGTCATGCCTTAAAAAATAAACTGTTTTGGAAAAAGTGCAATTTATCTTTTGAAACTTTCTTCTAAGGTTCAGAAGAAGTAACTGAAATTATTTTTCCCATGTGCCTTGTCTCTGAACAAAGTAGGCTACAATCTATATAATATTAGAATTCATCTTGGATCCAAGATTTAAGTTTCATAGATGCTTTCACATATGATCTTGTGAAAGATGGATGTTTGGAGGCATTTGGCATTTTGAGGGTCTTTGAAGAGTTGTTCAGGATGTGTGGAGACATTTGGACAAAGAGAAGAAAAGGGAGAAGTCAAGAGAAGTGTGGTAGAAGACAGTTCGGAAGCATAATTCAGTAAAGGTAGAGCTGTCAATTGGAGGACTAAAAGGAGGAAGACTTACTGATAATGTAAATGTGTTTTGCGGTTGCTTAAGTCTGTCAAATTGCCCATTTTTTTTTTTTTTTACCAATACACCTTTTTTTGAGTGAAGAATTTTTTTAACCACTACACAATATGTCCATGTAATGAATACTCATGTGTACCCTGAATCTAAGATTAAATTTTTTTTTAATTGTGTTGGATGATATCACATACCAATAAAATAATGTTGACCATTGAGTCTGAGACATTTTGTCTTCTTCCTTTTCTAAGATAATTTTCAAATGAGTAATTTGAATGTTCCCAGGAGTGGCTACTGAAGGCCCAAGTCATTTTGGGGGGAGTTATGCCATTTAGAGAGATAGGTGTAAGAATCACTGTTGCAACAAGAGAGTTCTCAAGGAGTTTTCCTGGAGGAGAAAATTCAGAGTTAGATTTAGATTTAAAATTAGATAATTCCATGAAAGTTAGTAACTGCCAGTCAAAGTGATGCATATATACTTTGCCTCCTGAACCTCTGACCCGGCAGTTGGCCACCTCTCAACATAGATATGACAATCTGAAACCCGGTACCCCACCCTCTATCCCCTCATTATGAAGAAAGCCAGGAAGAACACTCAGCATCAAAGTCAAGTTCTCAGGGAAAAAAGTCAAGAGAGAAGGAGAAACTCATCTCATGGCTCATGGTATTAATAACTCTGCTAGTCAGAATAAAGGCTCCCCAAAGATGTTCACATCCTAATACATGGAACTTGTCACTATACTAACTTATATGACAGAAAGGACTTTGAAGTTATAATTATGTTAATAATCTTGATATGGGGATATAATTTTGAATTATCCAATATGCCTCAATGCAATCAGAAGGATTCCTATAAAAATGAAACAGAATCGAGAGGGTCTGAGTTACAGAGAATTTTGAAGTGTTACACTGTTACTTTTGAAAACAGTGGAATGGGCCACAAGCCAGGGAATGCAGGTGGCTTTTTGAAGTTGGAAACGGAAAGAAAATGGATTCTCCTCTAGTGCCTCCAGAAAGAACACAATCCTGCTGACACCTTGATTTTGGCACAATGAAACTCATTTTGGACTTCTGGCTACCAGAATTGTGAAGTAATTTAAGCCTCCAAATTTGCAATGATTTGTTACAGCAGCAAGAGAAATTTATACAGAGACCCACAGTCAAATGTGTTCAAATTGATGCCAGTCTAGGGAGAAACACAAACTCTCTGGATGCTGAGGCCTGCTTGAATAACAGGCTTTTAGGGATTATACCTGTGTTCTATGCTGTAATTCTCTTATTATGACAAACATTACTTTTAGACAGCACAGTGAAAATAAAGGCACAAGAAAGAGCAAAAAGAGTTTTAAAAAAAAAATGGATGATCTAATTCTTCAAGCATGCCAAACACAGGGTGGGGGATGGGAGTCAAACAACAAAAGAGGAGAACCAAATTAAGCCAAAAAAACACAATGCAAAGATTGCAAAATCCAAATGTGGTCCTGTCATGCCTTGCCACTTGAAGACTCAACAAACCACAAGGCATAATATGCCTCTATGGTTATTAAACCTGGGTAAAGGCTGGACCCATATCACAGTGGAAACGTCAGAGAAGCTTGGGAAATAAACAAAGCCTACACAAGTGAGAACAAACAGAGGTTATTTTATTCAGAGCTTGTTAGAGAAAGAGAGTTGGGCATCATCATTTACATTTGACAAAGTCTCAAAGGAAAAAGAGGAGTGGGAAGGGTTTATGATAAAAAAAAATGGGAAAGTTGCAGGTGTGTTCTAACTGGAACTTGTTGGCATGGGGAAGTTTGGAGGTGGGCTAGCTAGAAGCCGGGTGACTTTCATGATTGGTTTTGGGGTAATATTTGGTTTTCCCTGTTTGGTCTTGAGTAGGAAGCAAAGGGCCACATATAGGGAAGCTGGTGGCCATATACCAAGGCCCAATATTTTTGAACGAGTGGCTGCAGAGGTTGTGGTTTGGTTTCCTGGGCTGGTTGATACAGAGATTAGTTCAGAATTCTATTGTCCTATAGGTCAAAACAATGTTTATTGGTATGGTCAGTCTCTCTAAGAATAATTCATGCTGGTGAAGCTGAACTGCATGAAGAAATGCTCTTATGTGGGAAAATGTAAACTCTGCAGAATAGGAAAGTGATAGCAGTACTGGACATTGGAAAATGGTGCCAGTGACTGAGAAGCAGGAGGAGTTTGCACAAAAGGGAAGCACTGCTTGAGAAATCTAGAGTCCAGGTAGATGAGAAGGACACCGGCATACTGGTGGGGAGAAGCAACAAGGGAAGATTAAAAAATTCACAGAAAAAAGTTTCAAAAGAGTAGCTATAATCAAGGAAAATGAGGCCAGTTTTCTCACTGTCGCATAAGAAACAAATAACGTATGGCTAACCTTATGTGTCCATTTAGCTAGGAAAGGGTGCCCAGTTGAATGGACAAATACTAGTCTAAATGTTTCTGAGAAAATATTTTGTAGAAATGGTTAACATATAAAATAAGTTTAGTTTAAGTGAAGGAGATAACCCTTGATAATGCAGGTGGACTTCACCCAATAACTTTAAGGCCTTAAGAGCAAAAACTGAGGTTTCCCAGAGAATAAAGGCTTCTGCCTCAAGATTGTAAGATAAAAATCTTGCCTGAGTTTCTATGCTTCTGGCTTGTCCTACACATTTCAAACTTGCCAGTCCCCAGAATCACATTAGCTAACATATATATATTGACCTTTGAACAACATGGGTTTGAACTGCAAGGGTCTACTTATATACAGATTTTTAAATATAAATCTATTAGAAAATATTTGGAGACTTGTGACAATTTGAAAAAAACTCATAAACACTGAATAACCTATAAATATGAAAACATTAAGAAAAAGTTAGGGATGTCACAAGATGTCATGAAAGTATAAAATAAACATAAGTACTTGTTTATTTTATCACATTCTACTGCAAAATATATACAACTATAGTATATAAGGTTAAAGTTTACCAAAACTTACACAAACATATGCCATACATGGAAGTCATTTGAAGTCAAGAGAAATGTAAACAAAAATAAAGATAAAATGTTAAATCATAACTGCATAAATCAGCTGTGTTAGTACTGTACAACTGCAAACATTTCATAGCCAACTTGTTGCTATTGAGATAAGCTCAATTATTCTGACTATCTGCTTAAAACATTATGTAACACTAATCATTTCCATATGAACAGTTTGTCTTTCCAGTAAATTTTGTACTACAGTAAAAAGAAATCTCATAGCTCTTATGTATTTTTTATTGTGTTTAATGAAATATTGTAAACTTTAAATAATATCATGGAACCCATACAAAGAACCATTAGTGATATGGGAAGTGCTCAAGAAGCAGAGAAGTTATGACATTTTATACGGAAAATGGATTTGTTTAATATGTACCATGGATTGATGTCTGAAGCTGTGAGTGCTCATTATTTCAAGGTAAATCAATTATTGCAATTAAAAAAAAGAAAACAATGTTTGTTAAACTGTGTTGCAGCCGTGCCAACAGAAGCAAGAATCTTGCATTTTTTGCAAAATACCTTACCTTGTATTGAAAATGCACCTTTCCCGTGGGTACAGGATTATTATAAAAACAGCATAGCTGTAGACTCTAATATGATTTGAGTAAAAGAAAATTAGTTGTATGACAATTTAGGCAAAAGAAAGGTGAAAGATCTTAAGCTGGAGAATTTAATGACAGCAAAGGATGGTTTGATAGTTTCAGAAAGTGGTTTGGCATTAAAAAAAAAATGCCAAGATGAATGTCAAGAAGTTTGTATTAAAAAAAAGAAGAAGACAGGCCATTTGATTTAATAGATTTTTAGAGCAGATTAAAGTGCCTCACTCTTTAAAAAAATGTCACCAAGACACCTATCAGTAAGAAAGAGAAGTAAGCACCAGGTTTTAAGACAAAAAAGGAGTAAACTAACTCTGTTTTGTGCAAATGCAGTCAGATTTTCTATCGGGACTGCCCTAATCTGTAAAGGTACTAAACTTGATACTTGAAGAAAAAGATAAATACCAGCTGACAGTTTTTGGTTGTAAAACAACAAGGTCTGAACAACAAGAATTCTTTTTATGGATAGGTTCCATTTATCTTTTTTCCCTGAAGTGAGGAAGTACCTTGCTAGTAAGGCACTACCTTCTAAAATTCTTTAGACATTGGACAATAGCCCTAGCCACCTAGCCACCCAGAACACCACGAGATTAACACGGAAGACACTGAAATAATATACTTGACTCAAATGCAATGTCTCTAACTCAGATCAAACGATGATAAGGGCCTTTAAGTCTCCTTACACAAAGTTCTCTATGGCAAGAAACCATAAATTCCTGCTAGGGAAAATTGTGTCCAGATGTTGTGCATGACTTCACAGGATTTATGACAGAGCCAATCAAGGAAATCATGAATGAGACTGTGGATATGGTGTAAAGGGTGTTGAGTGAAGGGTTTCAAGACATAGAACTTGAAGGAATTCAAGAGCTAATAGATAGCACACCAGAGGAGTGAATAGAAGATGACAGGATGAAGATGAGTCCTTCCAGTGCCAGACAATGAGGAAGAAAATGTATAAGAAGCAGTGACAGAAAACAAACATTAGACACTCTTGCAGAAGGGAAGATAATTCTGACTATTCAAGACTTTATTTATTACATGAGCCCTTCTATATTATGCACACTGAAACTAAAGCAAGTGGTAGAAAGATTGGCACCATATAAAAACAATACAAAATAAAAATGCGAACTATAATATAATTTTATAAAGTTGCACCAAATGTGCCTGCCTCCCCTACCTCCTCCTCTGCCCCTCCATCTTTTCCACCTCTGCCACTTCTTAGATGGCAAGACCAACTCCTCCTCTTCCTCCTCCTCCTCAGCCTACTTAAGATGATGAAGATGAACCTATTTACAATGATACACTCTCATTTAATAAGTAGTAAATATATTTTATCATTCTTGTTATTTTCAATAATATTTTTATCTAGTTTAGAAATACAGTCAATGATACATATAATATACAGAATATATGTTCATCAACTATTTACGTTATTGGTAAGGCTTCTAGTAAAGAATAGGCTCTTAGTAGTCAAGTTCTGGCTTGTCAAAAGTTTTTTTTTTTTTTTTGAGTCGGAGTCTCACTCTGTCGCCCAGACTAGAGTG
>NW_007258189.1:73883-100257 GCF_000164805.1 Carlito syrichta | reverse complement strand
GAACTACAGGCGCGCGCTACCACGCCTGGCTAATTTTTTTATTTTTATTGTAGAGATGGACAGTCTACGCTGCCCAGGCGGGTCTCGAACCCGCGGGCTCAGGCAATCCACTCACCTCAGCCTCCCAAAGGCGCGGGATTACAGGCTGAGCCACCGAGCCCGGCTTCCTCAAAAGTTATATGCAAATTTTTCACTGTGTAGGGATTCAGCATCTCTAACTCCCTCATTGTTTGAGGGTCACCTGAACATATATACAGGTGACTCTTGAACAGCATTGGTTTGAACTGTATGCATCCACTTATATGTAGAATTTTTCAAGCAAATGCAGATGATAGTCACAGGATGTAAAATCCACCTATACAAAAGACAGACACTTATATATGCAGGTTTCACAGGGCCGACTGCTGGACTTGAGTATGCACAGATTTTGGTATGCAGTGTTGGGGGAGAGGTGGAACCAATCCTCCTTACATACTTAAGGATGACAGGTGTATAATTTTTGTTTCTGTTTTTTGTATACAATCATGTGCCATGTGACGTTTTGGTAACAGGAACCTCATGTATAATGGTGGTCCCATAAGCTTATAATATAATTTTATATTTTTTATGTTTAGATACAGAATTTTTCAAGCAAATGCAGATGATATTCACAGGATGTAAAATCCACCTTGTTTAGCAGTACAAATACCATTACCATTACGTTTCTATGTTTAGATAAGTTTAGAGACACAAATATCTGCCACTGTTTTACAACTCCCTACAGTATTCAATACAATTACTTATTGTATAAGTTTGTAGCCTAAGAGCAATAGGCTATACCATACGCTATATCATCTAGGTCTGGGTAAGAAAATTTTATGTTTGTGCCTTAATAAAATAATCTAATGATGAATTTTTCGAACATGTCCCGGTCAATAAGTAATGCCTGACTGTGCATAGCTTCTTTTTCTCTGAAAAAAAAAAAAAAACCTAACAGATATAAAAATTATAAGATGAGCATAGAACATCATCTTAAGCCACAAAATGAGTAAGTGCTCAGTTAGGTATTTCTACTGTCTGCCAAATCTAGGACAACATGAGTAGCAAAATATCTAATGATAGCTACCAATTACAATCAACTGAATAGACAGGAAATCATGAAACCACACTTATATAAGTAAATAAATGAATAAAGTAAAAGTTTGATATTTACACAATGGAGAAGCTTCACAAATACCTTCTTAATCAAGTAATCAAAGTGTACATCACCAACAAGGGAACCGATTTGAATGTGCCACCTGATAGAATACACTGAAACTACAGAATCATTTCTGTTGAATTTAAACATAAGAACATTAGACAGATCCAAGTTGAATTACAATCTACAAAATATCTGGCCAATAACTCTCAAAAAAAGTGCCAGGGTCCTGACAGTCTGAAAAGATGGAAGAATTATTTCAGACAGAAAATTTTCAAAAATGTAATACCTGACTCTGAACTGAATCCTTCTTCTAAAATTGCAATTAGCAAAGCTTGAACAGAGCTTCAAAGATTAAGTGGTTTTATGTAAGCGTCTGCTTGAACTGCCAGAAATAGCTTGGGTGACTAAAACAACAGAGATTGATTTTCTCACAGTGCTGGAGGCTAGAAGCCCTGGAAGCCATCATATTGGTTCCTGGTGAGGCCTTTCTTTTTTGGCTTGTAGTCAACAACCTTCTGATGTGCCTCACAGGGCCTTTTCCCTATGAACAGACACTTCTCTTCCTTCTTAAAGAACATCAGTCCTAGCTGATTATGTTCACACCCTTTTGGCTCCTTTAACCTTATTTACTTTACTGAAGGCTTTGTCTCCAAACACAGTCACATTGAGGGTTAGGCCTTTGAAATTTAAATCTTGAGTGAACACAGTTCACTCTAAAATGTTGGTAGGATGTAGTAATGTTAATTTCCTGATGTTGCTATTTATAGTGTTGCTTTGTAGGAGAATATTTTTGTTCTAGAAACTGAAACTCATGAATTTCAGTGGTGATGGAACATCAAATTGACAGTGCAAAATAAAATTGTAATTTTAAAAAACACAGAGATAAACCCAAAAGAGGGACATTTTACAAAACAATAGTTCTCTTCACTTCGTAGACATAAATGTCATGAAGGACATGTAAGTAAATAAAATGCATGAACCTAAATGGAAAAACAAATTATGGGGACAGGGGATTGCCATAAAGGAAGGTAGTAAAAAAATGAATGTAATGTAAATATGGATAATAATTGTAACAATGTTAAATTTTCTAAATTTGATTATTGTTTTGTTGTTATGTAAGATAATGCCCTTGTTTTTAAGAAAGGTGTGCACAAGTATTTAAGGTAATAGTGCATGACATCTGCAACTTACCTGTCATATTTTTTTCCTGAAAAAAAAATGGGCAAAGTATAGGAAAAATACAGAAAATATAAGTGAATTTAGGTACAGAAATTATAAAAGCTATTTGAAATATTTTGCAATTTTTTATGAAGGCCTTTTTTTTTTTTTTGCAAATTAAAAGTATAATTAAAAAATAATAATCCACTAGAAAATAGAAAGAGAAAGCAGTTTCCTACTTAAAACAGCAATCTAAGAACAAATTTAATAAGAAATTTTTAGGGCCTATATGAAGAAAGTTAAAAAGACTTTAGTGGGAGTGATAATAGTCCAAATAAAAGATGTAGAAAAAGTATTAAGTCAAAATAATAATCCCCAAAAATATGAAAATAGATCTGAGATTGCTTTTTCTGCCGACCAATTTGAAAACTGAATCACAAAATAATACTTACAAGGATTGCAAGTGTATGGAAAAATGAGCAGTATTATATTCTACTTAAGCAATTTTATAAATTGGTTTAATCACCTTTTTGCACAACTCTATAAAGAGATAAATGCATAGTACCAAAATCCTTCAGGTTTTGCAGACCCTTTGAAGGACTGTGAAGCCACTCACCTATTTTCTTGTAGTTCGATTACTTTGTCTTTCTCCTACATTTCTCAGAAGAGGTTGAACCCAGGAGAAATATTGTTGGGAGTTTGCAGGCAGACAAAGGGAGTGGCGAGAGTATTTTGATCTTCATCTATGGCTGAAAATAGCTGTGGCTTCAAGTCACAATTGCACTGTCCAGGATGTGATTCCAGCTCCAAGCCAGAAGCCAGCCTTAATTCTTGGCTAATGGTCCTGCTATCTCCTATGTTTTCCTTAAAACCGAAGTGGAGATAGCAGCTTTTAAGTTTTCACTAATTTCTGAATTGCCTTACTGTCCCATTTGTCTTTCAAGCAGCTTCTTGAAAGTAGACTTGTAACTAGTTTCCCATTTTAAATATTCTCTATTGCACCACCTGGCATGGATTTTGTTTTACTGATGGGATCTTGATTGATATAAATGTAAATCCTACTTATAGAAATGTATCCTAAAGACATACCACACTGGTCATTGCCTTGCTAATCTATGTGCTCTTTGAGCTTTGGCTAGGCCATGTTTTCTTAAGTTTTGGCCCCCTCCCTTACCTTGGAGAATTGAATCCCCTCTTTCTCTCTCTCTCTCTCCAATTTACTTTTAAACAAATTATATTTTCTAATCTAAAGAAAAAAAGGAGCCGGGCTCGGTGGCTCAGCCTGTAATCCTGCGCCTTTGGGAGGCTGAGGTGAGTGGATTGCTTGAGTCCGCGGGTTCGAGACCCGCCTGGGCAGCGAGACCTCATCTCTACAATAAATCAAAAAAGCAGCCGGAAGTGGTAGCACATGCCTGTAATTCCGGCTACTTGGAAGGCTGAGGTGGAAGGATCGCCAGATACCAGCAGGTCGAGGCTGCGGTGACCGGGAGAGGCCACTGCCCTCCAGTCTGGGTGACAGAGTGAGACTCCAACTCAAAAAAAAAAAAAAAAGATATACCATACTAAAATCTGGGGTCCCAATTGCTTATAAATAACAACAGGAAAATATAGAAATAATTTCAATATTCAAAAGTAAATATATAGTCCATTCATGTCTTGTCAAAAGTATGTAGTTATCAAAATTGCTCTTTTTAAGTTCTTATGCTATTGACAGTTGTTTAGTTCATAAAATTTAGTGGAAGAAAATAAATGTATACAAATTTTATAACATCCTGAAATGAAAAACTAGAATAAATGTTTGATCATTGATTTTCTAATTGCTAGAAATGTGGGTAATCATAACTTATTTTGTGTTTCCCATCTTTTGCAAAGGATATATTTATTTCAATATGATTAAACAGTAACTAGTATTTCAAGAAATAAGCTTCAGGGTGATGCTAATCAGATAACATGCATAAAACCATTTGTACTTCTTCTACAAATGCCTCTCTGCATTCTCTTAAAGAGCTGGATAATATTGCATTCAGGAATAATCAACATTGAAGATATGTCACCATCAAACATACTGCCATTTATTCCTGACACATTATTCTGTTCTTATTATTCATAGGTTCCATATTTGCAAATTTGCCTGCTTACCATAATATATTTAGAACCCCAGAATCAATACACATGATGCTTTCTCCATCATCCAAGGACAAGTGAAAATCTGTGAAAAACTTGAGTCACAAATGTATACTCATGTTTTTGTCTGAGGTTTAATAAATCCATGTTCTGCGTTTTTTGTTTTTTTGAGTTGGAGTCTCACTCTGTCACCCAGACTGGAGGGCAGTGGCTGCTCCCAGCCGTTCCAGCCTCGACCTGCTGAGCTCCAGCGATCCTTCTGCCTCAACCTTCCAAGTAGCTAGAACTACAGGTGCGCACTACCACGCCCGGCTCATTTTGATTTATTGTAGAGATGAGGTCTCGCCGAGTTGCCCAGGTGGGTGTCGAACCTTCCGGTTCAGGCAATCCACTCACCTCAGCCTCCCAAAGGCACGGGATGGGATTACAGACTGAGCCACCGATAATGGCTTTGTTCTGCCTTATCTTGGCTCTTATACTGTTAACAAGTGTCCCGTTCTCTTCAATGCCGCATTTGTTGTTGTTGTTGTTGTTGTTTTTTGAGTCGGAGTCTCACTCAGTCGCCCAGACTGGAGTGCAGTGGCCGCTCCCGGCCACCGCAGCCTCGACCTGCTGGGCTCCGGCGATCCTTCCGCCTCAGCCTTCCAAGTAGCCAGAATTACAGGCATACACTACCACACCCGGCTGATTTTTTGATTTATTGTAGAGATGAGATCTCGCTGCCCAGGCGGGTCTCGAACCCGCAGGTTCAGGCAATCCACTCACCTCAGCCTCCCAAAGGCGCAGGATTACAGACTGAGCCACCGAGCCCGGCTCGCATTTGTTTTTAATTGCACTTTTTTTTTTTTTTGGCAATTTTACGGTTTAAAATGGCTCCGAAATATAGTGCTGAAGTGCCTTCTAGTGTTTCTACATGCCAGAAGGCTGTGATATGTCTTCCAAAGAAAAATATGTGTGTTAGATAAGCTTCATTCAGCCATTAGTTATCTTGAAGTTGGTCATGAGTTCAATGTAAAAGAGTCAACAACATAAATAAAGTAAGGTGTCTCTAAACAGAAACACACATAAAACAAGATTGCATATTGACTGGTTGATGAAAATGTGACCAGATGTTCACAGGAACCTAGCCTTGTGTCTTCCCCAGAAGCAATGGTGCAGAATTCACTAGTTCAGTGTTTGTGGATAATTTATAGGACATAACTACCATAAATTACAAGAATCAACTGTTTTGCACTTAGTTTTCTAAATTGCTTCTGTTTGGATTCTGAATACTTTATAGCTTGCCCACAACTCTTTCAGCAAAATGTCATTTAGTTACAACAATATTTTCTGAGGCACACTCTGAAGAACCCTAATGTTTTACGGTGGCCTCTCAGTAGACACCTTCATGTGGAACAAAGGAGAGAGTTACATATTCTCTGCATCTTCTGCTTTCAATCTAGCAGTGTACCTTTGGTTTCATCTGTTTTACATGCTGAGGTCCCATGTTGGATCATATCTGCACGGTTTCTGTTGATAAAATAGAAAAAGGAAAGATAATCACAGGCCTAAAGGCATTTTACAGTCAGTTATGATGATCCTCAAAGTATTAAGATAATTATTGTTATTATTTTAAACATAGAGAACTTGATATGGAGTCTTGTTTATGTCTTACAATGAAATCCTAGATGTGAAGTAATTATAATCATCTGATAGAAAGGCAACCTTTTTGCTACATTGTGATTTTAAGTTAATTGCCTGATTTCTTCAAAATTAATACATATTAATTCAATATTTTAATAAAATAATTAGGTGTTGAGCAAGAACACTAGCAGTGGTAATGAGAAGGAAAGTGATAAAAATGATTTTTATCCAGAAAGAAAGAGACTGACAACTATTTGGACCAGAGATAGGAAGATCACTCAGAGGTGACTTCACTCAGAGATTTCAGATAAGAAAGTCACTCAGAGATGACTTCAAGCAGAACAATTGGGGTGTGGGGGTGGTGGGGGCAGGGATTCTGTGGGGTGAAGTGGTCAGAGCTGACAAAAAGAGATACTGCTGAAAGAGAGGAAACATACCTGATCTGAGTGGGAAAGTATTAGTAGACTTTTTTACTCTTTGTGTGTGCAATTAGTTCCTGAAATATATAAATTCAAGGAGATGTTCAGCCAGCAATTGCAAACAGACTAAATTGGAAATAGCAAAGAAAGACAATGAGCATATTTTAGGAGATTTTCACAATCTAGGGATACTACCTATCAGTGTTGAGAAATTTCAGTTGAGTTTTATTACTAATCTAAAAAGTTTTAAAGGAATAGGTTTTATTCTGAAAATGTAAAGGATGTGTAAATTATGGTTAAATGTTCACAAATGTAGCATGTCATATTTGAGCTCCTCCTGAGTAAGAAAAGAAAATGATAGTCTTAGTGTGAAGTCCCTTGTGCCTGATTCCTGATGGCTCTACTAAATGTTGTGCAGGGTACATGCACATCACAATTTCTTTTCTTTTAGCAAAATAAAATAATCTGATGATACCATAAATAAAGGAAAAATACCAAGAAGATTTTAATAAGTTAAAATTCTATTCCAAAATAAATCTTTGACGGGGTTATTCTCCTTTCTCTCTCTCTCTCCCCCTCTCCATAACATAATTAGCAAACCAATACATAAGAAAATATAAACAAAACTAAACATTGGCTGACATATATAATATATATATAGTGTGTGTGTGTGTATATATATATACATATATATATATATGTATATATATCACATTAAATTCTAGTTGCAAGGCTGTTGAAATAAATGATATAGGTTCTGACCTCAAAAATCTCTGTCTAGTAAGAAGGCAGACAATAAACCAAACATTACAGGACAGTTGAAATAATATGGGAAAGTTTTACTTAGAATATATGGTAAGAAAATAGAGGCCTGTTTAATTGTCGAATGTGAGGGATTTGGGGGAAGAGAATAGTTATTATCACACATGTGAGAGCCATTTGTAATTATTTGAAAATTACTTAAAGTTTAGACAAGTGATTATTGGGTGCCCTAGACACCATTAAATGAAAATTATCTGGGGAAGAGTATAAGTTTACACACAAACACACACATCTCACACACACTCACATGCTTTGTTCAAACCTAGGATGTGAAGATCATGCTGGCATAAAAAATTTAAGTTGCTTGACAACTGTGTCATCATTGTTGTGAGTTACCACTGACATATTTTGCATCTTTCTCCGATCAGAAGCTGTGTGAGCAGGCACATAATCCCTTGACTCCCAATGAAACTGAGCAGAAAATTCTGAAATGGAGGATGTAATAGTTGAATGAGTTAATTGTGAGATTGAAGAACCCACAGAAGATGACTTTTTAAATGTAATGGCATGAATAAATATGTATTGGGAAGGGTTTAAAATTTAATTAATTGGTCACATTCATTAGCTCAGATTAAATTTTGTGAAAACTTGCCCATCATTCTGCTAATTCATCCTGAGAAAGAGAGAGGCCTGGACTTCACGTTGTTACTATAGTTATTTAGGGTTTTTTAACATAGCTGTGTGAGAATTTCAACAAACAATTCCTCTTTGAGTTTCCATGATACAGAGGGCATTTTTTTGTGAGCCAAGGATGGTTTCATAGAGGAGCAGGTTTGAACCAGAATGTGCACACTGATAGATAGCTAACAGACTTGCTAGGAAGAAAACACAAGAAAAGTAATATGCATCTGATATTGCCATTTAAAATATCTAATTTCTTTATATTTGAATTCAATTTTCAAATTTATTATTTCCAGCTTTAGGAGGCACATGAATAAGTTAAAGAAATACTAGGAACTGAAGACTTCCTGATCTTTTGCCCTAAAATATCATCTTTGAGAAACTGCTTTCGAGAGACTTTGGCATTTCAAGTTAAGGTTTGATTTGGCAGCACTGCTCTCTTCACTACATTGTTCCAGGAATGTGTGGAGTTTAAGGAAATGGAATTTTTATACCCTTTTTATCCCCTTGGCTACTGATGCACTGATATTTTGGCACTTTCAGTAAGATCGCAGAGCTTTTCTGCAGTGCATTTTATTTTTAGAAAATTCCTTTAGCTCTATCTGCTTCTGTCATCTTCCACACAGGTGACAGACACACACACACACACGCGCGCGCGCACGCACACACTCACGGGGAAAGTAGAGAAAATCCCTTTTTTAGATGTACGTTTAAGGAGTTACAGAGTTTTCTCTCCTAAACTAGGCAAAGTGAGGTTGAAAATCTTGTTCAAAGTTTCAGTAAGTTACTTTCTCTGGCAAGCTTCATTGTTGATGTCTTCAGAATGTACCATTACAGTTTTACTATTTAATTTAAATACTAATTCCTCAAAGGAAGTTACTAGTAATAACAATAATTACCATTCTTATACAATTTCAGCTGTCTGGATTTATTCAGTTATTTTTATTTAATATTGCTGCTTATGGATACAATTTTATAGATGTAGATACTGAATATTTTCAGAACAAAATAATATTAATGAACTGCATGTGAGGTTTAAACCCACTTCCCTTTATTGCCAGACTATTTTATTAACAACTCCCAAAATATCTGGTTAGAATAAAGACTCTCTTAACAAAACTTGAAGCTAGTTTATAATTCTACTTCAAAGCAACCTCCAATTCACCCAAAAAAGGAAAATAGAAGAGAAGGGGAGACAATTTAGCAATTTGATAAGTAGAGTGGAAATCCCTTATTCCCACAGCTTTTAGGATAACAAGGATTCTGTTTCTAGACACATAGAAAGTGCTCTGCCATGATTTTTTTAGATAATAAAAAATGAATTAATAACTGTGCTATGTGCAGGGAGAGTTTAAAAAAAAAAACAAGCCTCAGCTAGGCGCGGTGGCATACACCTATAATCCTAGCACTTTGGGAGGCCAAGATGAGAGGATTGCCTGAGTCCACAGGTTGGAGACCAGCCTGGGCTACTTGGTGAGGCCTCATCTCTACAGTAATAATTTAAAAAAAAAATTAGCTGGACATAGTGGCTCATGCCTGTAGTTCCAACTAATTGGAAGGCTGAGGTGGAAGGATTACTAGAATCCAACAGGTCGAGACCACAGTAACTGTGAGCATGCCACTGCACTCCAGCCTGGACAACAGAGTAAGACTTCAACTCAAAAAAAAAAAAATTAAAAAAAAGAACAAGCCTCTACTTTATCATAACTGTGGACTCACACCTTTGCACAAGAACTTCTGAGTCTGAGGCAGCTCTTTCTTCAATGAAATAGTGTAAATCTGTCCAATAAACACCTGTATTGCCAGGCTCAGTGGCTCAGCCTGTAATCCTAGCACTTTGGGAGGCTGAGGTGAGTGGATTGCCTGAGCCCATGGGGTCGAGACCAGCCCGGGCAACTTGACCAGACTTCGTCTGTACAATAAATAAAAAATTAGCCAGGCATGGTAGCACGTGCCTGTAGTTCTGGCTACTTGGAAGGCTGAGGCGGAGGGATCGTTGGAGCCCAGCAGGTCAAGGCTGCGGTGGCCGTGAGCATGCCAGTACACTCCAGTCTGGGCGACGGAGTGAGACTTCAACTCAAATAAATAAATAAATAGATAGATAAATAAATAAATACCTGTATGCACCACAAACCAATGTCTGGCACAAAATATATATTACTTATCAATTGTGTATTTTCATCTGTTGACAATGCTTAAAAAAACAAACATAAATCACAAGTGTTCCTGTAAAGTCCGTGGAATTTCCATCTGCCTTACGCTTTAGACAAAACTCTTCTTATGAAGATTTGTCGTCTAAACAATTAAATACAGTTTATTAAATGGACATTTATATATGCTAATACTTAGGAGATGTTTTTGACATACTAGATTAAAGTATCTAATTAAACAAGTATGCTGTGTTTAACACAACGATAAAAATATTCATATACACTCTGAAAGTAATTTTGTTTTTATTTAAACTGAAGTCATGACACTCAGTTACAGAAAATAGTAAGATCTGATTTTTTATATTGATCATAAAGGTGATAGTTAATTTTTATTATGATAAGTTGACTGGATAGGGGATGCCCTGATATCTGGTTAAACATGGTTTCTGAGTGTGTCTTTGAGAGTATTTTCTGGTGGGATTAGCATTTGAATCAGTGGAATCAGTAATTTAGATTGCTCTGCCCATTGTGAAGGTGCCACTTGATATGGGTGGTCACCAACCAATTGGTTGAGAATCTGATTAGAACAAAAGGCAGTGGAAGGAAAAATTTACTCTTTCTTCACTTCCTGCCTGCTTACTTGAGGTGGGATATCTCATTTCAACTTCTTTCATTCTCAGACTGATATTCACACCATCTTTTCTGGTTTTCAGGCCTTCAGAATTGAACTGAATTACAACACCAGCTTTCCTCAGTCTCCAACCTACAAAATGGAAGACTGTGGAAATTCTTAGCTTCCATAACCACGTGAGCCAACTTCTTATAATAAATCTCCTTTTACACACGCATGCACACACATACACATAGTCTACTGTTTCTGTTTCTCTGGAGAACCCTGATGAATACAGTAAATTTTTATTACCGCTAATGAAACTTGTGAAATGTTTCTCAGAGTATACCTCATGTGGAAAAGAATGACCCAACACAAAGCATCATCTGTTTTAAACAAGATACTATTTGCAACGGGAATTTGATTTTAGGAGATTAAGCATAAAAGTGCTTTAAATGGATATTGGGGAGCTCAAAGTACCTTTGGGTTGACTGTGAGATAAATTCAAGTATAAACATTCAGAAACAGTGCTGAGAACAACAGGCAGTTCTGCTTACAGGAGAAGCTTTCTCACTGCCCGTGACTCCCACAGATCCCCCATGTATACTGTGACCAGGATTTCAACTCACCTTCCAATATATGATGATGCTTGCAGCATCGACATGACTGCTGTCATGTCAGGGACTGAATGATGCAGCCATCATTCACAACCCACATGCTGCTGTAGTCACATTTGTTGACAAAGCTGATTCACATCGGGGCACCATTTTTAAAGTGTTCAAAGTTGAAGTGAATTTTCACTGGAGTGAGTATGATGGGTGAAACCCAGACAATGAGCATGTGACCAGGAAACAAAGGAGGCAGTAGAAGAACACAGTGGGTGGGGGAGAGTCTACTTTGAGAAGAAAGTACTTATATGGTTGAATAATTCCCAAACATAATAGGGAAGTTCCAAATGTGTTGGGGGAGAAAGAAAATATAATAAAAGTCTGGCATAAAAAAATCTGTTCCATGTGTACATTTTTAGGTGTCAGGTCAGAATAATCACCCATAATAGCTAAATCAATACTACTACTATCACTAAAACTACTGCTGACAATAATTATTTGCATTTATATAATCTTTTGTAATTAATGCAATTTACATTAATTATTTTATTTATTTTTTTATAACAACCCAGAGAGATAGAGCATGGAATCAGGGCTAGTATTCAGATTTCATTTCCTTTAGCACAGCAGTTCTCAATAGTTAAACTGTATTTGAGGTACCCAAAATGTCCTTAAGTAGCTCCTAAAATCAAAACTATTTCCACAGTGATACTAAACTGATATTTGCCTCTTTTTTGTTTGATTGTTTGTTTGTTTACCATGTTGAAACTTGAAGTCATGGTACAAAAGCAGTGGTGAGTAAAAGTACCAGTACCAGCCGGGCTCGGTGGCTCAGCTTGCAATCCTGCGCCTTTGGGAGGCTGAGGTGAGTGGATTGCCTGAGCTCGTGGGTTTGAAACCCGCCTGGACAGAGAGACCTCATCTCTACAATAAATCAAAAAATCAGCCGGGCGTGGTAGCGCATGCCTGTAATTCCGGCTACTTGGAAGGCTGAGGTGGAAGGATCACTGGAGCCCAGCAGGTGGAGGCTGCGGTGGCTGGGAGCGGCCACTGCACTCCAGTCTGGGTGACAGAGTGAGACTCCAACTCAAAAAAAAAAAAAAAGGACTGGTACCTTTGCACCAAGAAAGGTAGTAAAACTAAACTGTACTACCAAACCTTGTATTATTTACCTCTATGCACTCAGAGGGAGAAACAGCAAAGTATCACCAAAGCAGTACATAATGATTCATTTTTACAACAGTGACCTTTGAGTATCTGTTCAAATGTGGTGGTTGATCGCTGTCTTGAAGAAACACACTTCTGTGATTGTTTGAGCTACAAGCTGAAACAGCTGATTTTTCTCCACTGAACAGAAATTTTATTTCAAAAAATGACTTAAAGTTCTACTTTTGTTATACATACATGGGCATTTGGCAGATATTTTCTCAAAAAAGAACAAAGTAAGCATGTCACTCTAAAAAGCATAACTAAAAGTATTTTTTGCCATTAATACAACTTGAGCTTTTTAGGAAAATTGAAATTTTGGAAAAATATATGTCAAATGGCTATGAGCTTGACAGCTTTCTCATTCAAAAAGTCTTTTCTGACAAGGTCAGTGATTATAAAAATGGATGCTATTTTAAAATATTTTATAATGTGTCAACATTTGGGAAATTTACATAAATAAATGAACCAATATTTTTACATTTGAAAAATGTAAGGTGCTATAAAATCACATGCTGGTAAAAGATGCATTCAAATGCAAGATAGCCAATAGATTTTAATGTAGCAGAGAATGAAAAGCTCACCATTATGATTCCAGTTAAGATATAACAACTAACCTTTAATAAGCTACTATTGTGGAGTTTGGTATGGTATCAAAGAAGACATCTACTATGATCTAAAGATAGTATTGAGAGATTGCCTGCTGTAGAGAAGATCATGAGATTGACTGAGAACAGTTATTCCATCAACTTCTACTTGTCCCCAAAAATGACTAGTCACAGAGAATGCCTCACTCTATTTATTAAAGTGTTTCCTATTTTTGAATCTCCCCAGATTGCTTGCCTACCAAGTTGAAGTCAACAAAAATTATAAAAATGTACCTGAAGACCAATTAGAGAGTCTTCATTACTTCCCCAAATCCCATCTTAATATTAATAATATTTGCTAATCAGAGGCTCAGTATTTCCTTTTTCCTTCACAAAATTAATACTTCCTTCAATATCTTTGAACCCTGCTGAAAAGAGCAGGGCCACAGATGGCTCACTTTAAGGCTGCAAGCCCATGAATAAACAGCCTTTACTAATTTTTTCTCAAACTTGGTTCTATCTTTGAATTTATTAAAATATTTCTTCTTTTACCAACTACATTTTCCTGTAAAGATAATTTTTTATGCACAACAATCAAAACAACATATTTTAAAAGATTGAATGCAGAAAAAATTTTGAGAATTCAGCTATTATCTAATAAGCCAGATCTTTAAAATTTGTTATTCTTCTCCACAATTGTTATGAGGTTAGAAAATGCATTTTTAGAAAGATATGTTAATTAAATTAGCATGTAATGAATTAATATTGCAATTTTTAAATTAAGCAATAAACACTTTAATTTCAAATATAGTAAATATTAAAAAGAGATAAGCCATTATATAAAATTCTTTGAGGTCTTCAATATTTTAAGAGTGTAGAGGTAGCCTAAAACAAGAATTTTGAGTTTTCCTTCATTAATGGTTCTGCTTCCTGTGAATATATGCATTTTTAAATAAAAAGTAATTATAATGTCTTCAGCATGTTTTTAAAAATTTTTAAAGTCAAACTCTGTCACACAATTGTCAATACAATGCCTATTGTTCACAGTGTAATCAAGGCAGAACTACACAGGATAGCTACACATCAAAAAGTTAAATTGATAGCTTTTGAAATATGTGACAGTAATTTTAATAAAATAGTGTATTATAGTCAGTGTTCTCCAGAGAAACAGACACAGAACAAATAGAAGATGAGAGATCAACAGAGCAATTGATTGATAGAACAATAGAAAGAAAGAAAGAAAGAAAGAAAGAAAGAAAGAACGAAAGAAAGAAAGAAAAAAGTCAGAAAAAGTCAGATAGATAGATAGATAGATAGATAGATAGATAGATAGATAGATAGATAGAAATCTGTTATAGGAATTGGCTCATGCAGTTATGGAGACTGGTAAATCCCACAGTCTGACATCAGCAAGCTAGAAAACCAGTGGTGTAATTCAGTCTGAGTCCAAAGACTTAAAAATCAGAAGAACCAATCTTCCAGAGTCAGAGAAGATAGATGCTGCAGCTCAAGAAGAGAGAGTAGATTTATCCTTTCTCTGCCTTTTTCTTCTATTTGTGTTCCCAACAGATTAATGCCCACCCACATTGATCAGCAAGATCTTCTTTACTCAGTCTGTTGATTCAAATGATAATCTTTTCTGAAAATATGCCCAAGGACACACACCAAATACTATTTTTCCAGCTATCTGGGCATCCCTTAACCAAGTCAAGTTGACACATAAAATAAAACATCAGATAATGTCTTACATTCATTAATATTTTGTATGTGTTTATTTTGTGGTGGGTGATTTTTATTTCAAATAATTCAAAGAAAAAAGAATGAACAAAAAGCAAAGAGTTTTTAAAAATGTAACATAATACTATGCTTTCTAGTAATTACTGAAATTTGTGTTCACTTTTTATTTTACTTTATAATTATATCTTCAACTCTTTGCCATGGAAATGTATTTCTTACTTACTTCACGAGAGTACTTTTATAATAGAACAATTAACAACATACAAATTGTTAATTCCTTGTTATCTTGAAACCATCTGGTGTCAAATTGTATACAGCAGGGTGGGATTTGAAACAGACATGCTCTCTACAACATGCTCAATGCTAATCACCAGTGAAACCTGATTAAAATAATCATTTTGATTTTAGAAATCCAGCTAGTCTTTTAAACAGTCTTTTTTTTCTGGGTACAATATTTGCCTTATAGGAACCTACATTGAAGTTTTATTAAGTTGTTTATGTCAGGGGCAATCATAACATCCATTTCAGAAGCCCTACAAGGCACAGTATGTGAGATGTTTCATGTTTACCTATAAGCACTTGTAACGTGATTGGATCTGTAGACATAGTAGTATTTGGCACAATCTTTTCAAGTAATTCTTTTTTAAGTTTAGACAATATTTTATAAAATATATTGTTACATGTTCAATGTGACTAAAAATAAAATTGTATAAAGTATGAGAATACCGCACATTTAACTACTTACTATTTGATTAAGCATACATATGAGAGGTATCTGCATCTTTAGATACATTACACAAAGATGTGACATTTTCATCTTTCCATCCCTCTTCAAATTTTATTTTCTGACCTAAATTTTTGTTCACCTAGATTTTCATGCCAAACTCATTATGTATTTCTTAATGATTTATAGATATAATTGTTCCAGATATCTTGACCTTTCCGCATGGAAATAGTGGGAGGTTTGAGTAATTTGGAAAATCATGATTGTCAGTAGAGAAAGAGCTATTTTTTCTTTTATACAGTCAATTTGACAAGCTAGCTTAGATTTCTGGAAAAAGACTGGTTTTAAAATTCACTTTTAAAATCCCATTACTTTGGGGACTTCTGGCAAGATAGCGGTGGGGCAGCCTGGTCTATGAAACCCTCTGCAAAGGAGAATGCAGAGGGTCTCTGGCTTTCTCCCCAGGGGCTGTGGACCCCAACATCGCAGCCTGCTCTTCACATGGAGCTCAGCCATTGCCACTGCTGGGGCATCGCAAAGATCTGGATAGCCACTGCAGCACAGACACAGCAGCCGCCAGCACCGCTGTGGCCTCCATGACGGCCATAGCACATCTTGCCACCCTTGCCTGAGGCAATCCATGACTTCAGTCCTTGAAGCCCCTGCAGGCAAGATCTGCTGCGATTGCTGCCACATCTCCTGCCACCGCGACATCCTGCCTGTCGTGGGTCTCCTCCCGTGTGTCCTGAGGCAGTCTTCCATCTCCAGCCTCTGCTGGTTCCTGTCCGGCCCCACCCCCTCTGGAGCGAGCAGCTGAGATAGCAATACCTGCTGACGATTCAAGGTAACAGCACCGAAACGTGAGAAACAAGCTTGGAAACAGACACAGGCCAAAGTGGTGAATGGAGGGTGATCTGAACTGTGCTTCACAGCAGGCCAGGGGCAACCGACCCTAACTACAAACTAATTTATCAGCTTGAAAAGAAAACTAGAAATCAGAGCTGAAAGGACATTGGACTTAAACGAAAAGTCTCAGAGTGTGCTTGATTGGTACTGTAGTTTAATGACAATTCTATTCATACTGTATTGTTCCTTTTTCTTACCCCTCTTCCTTTTCTTCTCTTTTCTCCTCTCTGTAAACCATATCTTTGTATAGAGGAACAGCACACCAATAAGGTGGTTGGTTAGCTTATATGTTAGCATCATTGTATGTTTTATTTTTTTTGCATGGGAGTTGGTTAGTCTGTAGCCGTGGTTTATGGTTTTTATCTGTTTCAGTATAGGTCTCTCTCTCCATTTTTTGGTACACTCATATGTTTCCCCACTTACTCCTCTCTCTCTCTCTCTCTCTCTCTCTCTCCACACCCTCTTCCCCCCCACTGTCTACTCCATTCTCTTTCCTCTGCTAACCACATTTTATTTCAGGGAGTAAACCTACAGCCCTACTGCACGGTCAGATTCCAAGGCAGTGGGAAGTGGGTTTCAGATTATCCATACACCTATCAGCAAATACTAGGACTTGCAGATAGATTTTGAATCACAGCTCCCCCTTAAGTAAATCTCAAAACTGCAAAAAGGACCACCCCCAACCTACAGTACACCTCCAGAATTGAACAAAGTAAGAGGACACACATAAAGAATAGGAGATTGAACAAAGAGAAGTAAAACCAATCCCTCTACCCCTGAATAGCAGAATTAAAAAAGACAGTGACATGGAGGGTAGGAAAAAGGAGGGAAAGGGAAAAAAAACACACAAATGAAGAAAAACAAAATAAACAATATAGGTCTCACACAGAACCCTGGGAGATCAGACACTGAGAAAACAGATTCTGGAACACATACAATGAAGAACCCCCAGAATGACTGGTCACATGTAACAAACCCAGACACCAAGACATTAATAGAGAGAATTAAAAACATTGAGGAGAGACAAGAGGAAAATAGGAAGGAGTTGATGTCAGAAATAACAGCAGTAAAGAATACTGTGATGGAAATAAATAACAAAATAGTAAGTATGAAAAGCAGAATTAGCAAAGCAGAAGAGAGAATCTCAGAGCTCGAAGACCAAAACACAGAACTAACTCAAACAGTCAAAAGCATAGAAAAGAAGCTCAAAAAGACAGAACAAAACCTTCAAGAGATGAATGATCACTTCAAGAGACCGAATCTAAGAGTAATTGGCCTTTCTTAGGCAGAGACAGAAACAGAGGCTACACTGGAGCAAACATTTCATGAAATCATTCAAGAAAACTTCCCTCATCTCATCAAGGATGAAAAAATTCAAACACAAGAGATTCAGAGAACCCCTGTAAGACAACAAATGAGAAGACCAAGTCCCAGACATATAATAATTCATCTAAAAAAAGTAGGTATAAAAGAAAAAATCCTAAAGGGTGTAAGAGAAAAAGGGCAGACTACCTACCAGGGAAGACCAATTAGAATAGCAGCAGATTTATCTGCAGAAACCCTCCAGGCTAGGAGAGCTTGGAGCACTGTCTTCAAAGTTCTAAAAGATAAACAATTTCAATCGAGAATAACCTACCCAGTCAAGCTAAGCTTCATCAGTGAGGGAGAATGGAAATCTTTCCCAGATATCCAATCCCTAAGAGCCTACGCTGCCACAAGACCACCTATACAAGAAACATTTAAGAAAGTATTGAACACAGAAGAAAAGGTAAAAAGAACAACAGTGATCTTCACAAGAGGACAGGCAAAAGATTAAAAACACACATGATCCAACTCTAAAACCAAAAGAAATACAATACACAAACAGGAAGAAAAATAACTCTGTAAGAACATTATGATAGGGATCAACTCTCACATTTCAATAATTAGTTTGAATGTGAATGGACTAAATGCACTACTGAAAGACATAGAATGGCAAAATGGATGAAATATCACCAGGCAACAATCTATTGCCTTCAAGAGACTCACCTCACTAGACAGGACACTCACAGACCCAAAGTAAAAGGATGGGAAACAAATTTTCAGGTGAATGGAACACAAAAGAAAGGAGGAGTCGCGATCTTAATCTCAGACAAAATACCCTTTAAGCTATCAAAAATTTAAAAAGATCCAGAAGGCCACTACATAATGATAAAAGGTTCAATCCATCAACAAGAAATATCCACCCTAAACATATATGCACCAAACATAGGAGCACCAACTTTCATAAAACAGCTCGTATGTAAACTAAAAACAGATATCAACTCCAATACCATCATAGCTGGGGACTTCAATACCCCACTCACAACCCTAGACAGATCATCAGGACAAAAAATCAACAATGAGATCTGAAACCTCAATGTGACTCTTGATCAAATGGACTTAATTGATACCTACAAAACCCTCCATCCAAAGACCACAGAATACACAATCTACTCATCACCACATGGAATGTACTCTAAGATCAACCACATACTTGACCATAAATCAAGCTTAAGCAAA
The DNA here is from genome assembly GCF_000164805.1 of Carlito syrichta. Lineage (NCBI taxonomy): Eukaryota > Metazoa > Chordata > Mammalia > Primates > Tarsiidae > Carlito > Carlito syrichta. The sequence continues at coordinate 81,241 of NW_007258189.1, read as the reverse complement.
TTTAAAAGGACTGAAATTTTACCATGCACCTTCTTGGACTACAGTGGAATAAAAATAAACATTAACAAGAACAAGTTCCCCCCAAAACCCACAAAGACATGGACACTAAACAGCATGGTGCTAAACAACTCCCGGATAAATGATGAAATCAAAACAGATATTAAATGATACCTGGAAACAAATGAAAATGAAGAAACATCTTACCAAAATCTCTGGGATACCATGAAAGCTGTAGTAAGAGTGGAATTTATATCCCTACAAATGCACACGAAGAAAATGGAAGGATCACAAATTAACAGCCTAAGAAGTCACCTAAAAAAACTGTAAAAGCAAGACCACAAAAAACCTAATTTCAGCAGAAGAATCTGGATCACCAAAATAAAAGCCCATACCCAGGACATAGAAGACAATAAGATAATACAAAAAAATCAATGAAGCAGAAAGCTGGTTCTTCGAAAGGATAAACAAGATCGATGGTCCCCTAGCTAGACTGACCAAGAAAAAGAGAGAAAAAGCCCAAATAAACATATCAGAAACACAAAAGATGAAGTCACATCTGATCCTGAAGAAATACAAAAGATCATTAGAGACTACTATGTACAATTGTATGGAAACAAACTTGAAAACCTTTTGGAAATGCAGGACTTTCTGTCATCACACAACCTGCCTACGTGAAACAAGAAGAAATTAAGATTCTAAATAGACCAATAACAATCAAGGAAATTGACTACGTAATAAGAAAACTATCTACAAATAAATCCCTGGGCCAGACGGCTTTCCAGCAGAATTACATAAGACATTTAAGGAGGAGCTTATACCAATCCTACTGAAGGTACTCCAGGTGAGTGATAAAGACGGAACTCTCCCCAAATCATTTTACGAAGCCAACATCACATTGATACCCAAGCCAGGTAAAGACCCAACAAAGTAAGACAACTACAGTCCAATATGTTTGATGAACATAGATGCTAAAATTCTCAACAAGAAACTAGCTAACCAGATTCAACAACACATCTCAGAAATAATCCATCATGACCAAGTTGGCTTCATCCCTGGGATGCAAGTCTGGTCCAACATTCATAAAACCATAAATGTAATTAAATACATCAACAGATGTTAAAACAAAACCACATGATTATATCATTAGATGCAGTAAAAGCTTTTGATAAAATCCAGCACCCCTTCTTGATAAAAACCCTGTAACAGCTAGGTATATGGGGAACTTACATTAAAATAGTAAAAGCCATCTAGGAGAAACCCACAGCCAGCATACTCCTAAATGGACAAAAACTGGAACCATTTCCCCTGAAAACTGGAACAAAACAAGGATGCCCACTCTTACCCCTCCTGTTCAATATAGTATTGAAAGACCTGGCTAGAGCAATCAGAGAAGAGAAGGCAATCAGGGGTATTCAAATAGGAAAAGAGGAAGTCAAGCTATCTCTTTTTGCAGATGACATGATCGTGTACCTTGAAACCCCAAGAGAATCTGTCAAAAACCTCCTTACACTGATAAAGGGCTTTGGCAAAGTCTCAGGATATAAAATAAATGTGCAAAAGACAATCACATTTCTTTACACCAATAATAAACAAACAGAAACCCAAATAAAAAACACAATTTCATTCACCATAGCCACAGAAAAGTGAAATACCTTGGCATCTTCCTAATCAGAAACGTGAAAGACCTTTACAATGAAAACAATAAAAGACTGCTCAAAGAAATCAAAGATGACACAAAAAGTGGAAAAATATCCCATGCTCATGGATTGGAAGAATCAACATTGTGAAGATGTCCATCTTACCTAAGGCAATCTACAGATTTAATGCAATACCCATCAAATTACCAGCAACATTCTTCTCAGACCTAGAAAAAACAACACAGGAATTCATATGGAAACACAAATGACCAAGAATAGCCAGAACAATCCTCAACAAAAAAACAAAGCAGGTGGTATGACATTATCAGACTTCAAATTTACTATAAAGCTACAATAATCAAAACAGCTTGGTATTGGCACAGGAAAAGGAATATAGATCAATGGAAAAGAATTGAGATTCCAGAAGCAAAACCTCAATTTCTCAACCAACTCATCTTCGACAAGGCCTCCACCACCTAACACTGGGGAGAGGAGAACCTATTCAGTAAATGGTGCTGGGAAAACTGGCTGACCACATGCAGAAGATTGAAACAGGATCCCTATCTATCCCCATACACAAACATTAACTCTAAATGGATCAGAGACCTAAATGTAAAACCTCAAACCATAAAACCTTAGAAAATGAAGGACATACCCTCATGGACATTGAAACTGGCATCCAGTTCCTGAACAAAACCTGAAACCCATAGGCCATAAGAGATAAGATAAGCAAGTGGGACCTCATTAAACTGACAAGCTTCTGCAAAGCCAAAGAAACCATCAATGAGAGCAGGGAGACAGCCTACAGACTGGGAAAAAGTATTTGCCAACTCTAGGTCTGACAAAGGCTTAACATCTTAGATCTACAAGGTACTCAAATGTGCTGAAAAGAAAAAAACAAACAACCCCATTATAAAATGGGCAAAAGATATGAACAGACACTTCACAAAAGAAGACATCTGAGCAGCCAACAAACACATGAAGAAATGCTCAACCTCACTAATCATCAGGGAGATGCAAATCAAAACCACACTGAGATACCACCTAACTCCAGTTAGAATGGCAATTATCAACAACTCAAAAAATAACAGATGCTGGAGAGGGTGTGGCGAAAAGGGAACACTTCTGCACTGTTGGTGGGAGTGCAAACTAGTACAACCTCTGTGGAAAACAGTATGGCGATTCCTAAAAGCTCTAAATATTGACCTCCCATATGACCCTGCAATCCCCCTACTGGGAATATACCCTGAAGAACTCAAATCACTCTATCAAAAAGATACTTGCGCATGCATGTATGTTTATTGCAGCACTGTTCACAATAGCAAGAACCTGGAAGCAACCATGCTGTCCTTCAAACGAGGACTGGATTTAAAAAAATGTGGTACATATACATGATGGAATACTACGCAGCCATAAAAAAGAACAAAATCATGAATTTCACAGCAACCTGGATGGAACTAGAGTCTATAATACTGAGTGACCTCTCACAGAAGCAAAGATCTGAGAATCACATGTTCTCACTCATATAGTGGACCTTGAACATCCTACGTAATACTATAAGAAAATGACTGTGGGAAACTATGGGGGGGAGGGGAAGGGAAATGGGATTAACGGTAGTAAATATCTGTCTGGGGACGGGGAGACACCTCTTATCAACTGGGTGCCTGAACGAAGCATATTTGTATACCTAACCCTTAACTGTACCCCACAATATCATAATAAAAAATATTGATAAAAAATAAAATAAAATCCCGTTACTTTCAATACACTTTGAAATGAGAACCAAAAACAAGAAAATAGTATTTACAAAGAAATCAAAACATGTATTTTATTATCGCAATTAAATAGTATCTTCTATTTTCAGTATAATACAAGACAAATGAAATAAAAAGTCTTTTCAGGTCAACATGCAAGTTTTTTTCTATTAAAAATCAAGGGGCAATGTTGTGGATTATAGCTCAGAATTTGAAGTAAACTACAAACTGTGGTGGAATAAGACTGGGACAGGGCCAAGTTGTGAGCAGCCTTCTCTACTGTTGTCGTTAGTAATAAAAAAGTCAGAAAAAAGTCCTGTCAAAATACACATTAAAAACATATCTTGAAATCTCGGGCAAGATGGCGACAGGGCAGCTTGGTCTGTGAGACCCTCTGGAAAAGAGAATATAGAAGGTCTCTGGCTCTCTCCCCGGGTGCTGCAGATCCCATCATCGGCAACCTGTTCTTCAAGTGGGGCTCGGCCTCCGACATCGCTGTAGCAACATGGCGGTCTGGGCAGCCACTGCAGCTGCAGACACCACAGCCGCCGCCACAGCCACCTCCGTGGCAGCCATTGCACATCACGCTGCCTGGGCCTGAGGCGATCCATGACCTCAGAGCTTGAAGCCGCTACAAGCAAGATCTGCTGAAATTGCTGCTGCCACTACTGCCACCATGACATTCTGCCAGTCCGTGGGTCTCCTCCCGTGTGCCTTGAGACAGTGGCTCCCATTTCCAGCTCCTTTCCAGCTCCCTCCCCTCTGGGCTGAGCAGCTGAGAGAAAGACCATCTGGAGCGATTAGATAGCACTACCTGCTGGTGATTCAAGGTAACAACACCGAAATGGGAAAAACAGAAGCTTGATATATAGACACCGGCCAGATCTAGTGCAACCTCTGTGGAAAACAGTGTGGTGATTCCTAAAAGCTCTAAATATCGACCTCCCATATGACCCCACAATCTCCCTACTGGGAATATACCCTGAAGAACTCAAATCACTCTATCAAAAAGATATCTGCACATGTATGTTTATCACAGCATTATTCACAATAGCAAGAAACTGGAATCAACCATGCTGTCCATCAAAAGAGGACTGAATTAAAAAAATGTGGCACATATACATGATGGAATACTATGCAACCATAAAAAAGGGAACAGAATCATGAATTTCACAGCAACCTGGATGGAACTAGAGTCTATAATACTGAGTGATCTCTCACAGAAACAAAGATCTGAGTATCACATGTTCTCACTCATATAGTGGACCTTGAACATCCATCATAATTCTATAAGAAAATGACTGACAGTGGTGGGAAACTATGGGGGCGGGGAGGGGAAGGGAGGTGGTATTAACAGTAGTCAATATCTGTCTGGGGACAGGGAGACACCCCTTATCAATAAGGGTGCCTAAATGAAGCATATTTGTATACCTAACCCTTAACTGTACCCCACAATATCAAAAAAAAATTGATATTAAAAATATAAAATAAAGTAAATAAAAATAAAAACATATCTCATATCTAGTTAACTACCTTGAAGGAATGAGAGACCTAGGGATCTCCGGTTTCTCTCTGTGCAACTATATAACAAATCTTGGGAAAGGGAAGAACGAGCCAACACACATTGACAAATGTCCACAGCATTTTCACTGCATGAATGTATTTCTTCTAAAATAAGCCATCTCTTGGTGGCAGACCAACAAACAACCCTGTGCCTGAATAGCTGTGTCATATGTTTCTGCCCAATTTTATGACCCTTCTCCCATGAGGTCATCTGCATGGAATCTAAGCCTGCCACCTTCCTATTCCTGACAAGCAAGAATATTGAATTTCTGACCCCAGAAGCTTCTGAAGAAAACACGTGAGGTAACAGAAGGAGCTAGGAATGGGCAGAGATCTGGAACGTTCATAGAAAAAAGCTCTACTGATTTTTATTCTGGTTTGAGCAGAGTACTGTGACTTTACCTTCATTTAGAGGTTTCACCAGGTATATCAGTTTTTATTGTTGTTATTTTTTGTTGTTGTTATTGTTGCTTTTCAGCTGTAAAAAAGTTCCACACATCTACTGGCTCATAATATCATAAAATTTTATTTTTCAGTTCTCAAGGTCATAAGTCTGCCACAGGTCTCATGGAGGTCAGATCAAGGTGCCTGCATACCTGCATTCTTTTCTGAAGGCTGTAGGGAGAATCAGTTTCCTTGCCTTTTCAGCATCTGTAGGGCATCCACATTCATTGATTCATAGCCCTTTTCCTCCATCTTCAAAGCCAACACAGTTTCATCTCAGATTTAATTTTTCATAGTCATATCTCCTCACCACATTCAGGAAAGAACAATTAATTTCAAGACCCATAGGATTAAATTGGTTCCACTTGCATAACCCAAGATAGTCTCCTCACCTCAAAGACCTTAACTTAATCAGATATGCAGAATCTTTTTTTTTTTTTTTGGCATGCAGGATAAAGTATTCAAAGACTCTGAAGATCATGACTTAGACATCTTTGGGGAATCATTATTCTATGCACCATACCACAAGAAAGTCCTACTGTTTTTGACCCTGAAAACAAACTTTGTCCTACTTATTTTCACAAAAATGTCTGTGTTTTCTTATAATGGTCATTAGTAAATTAAAATTGTGATTGGTTACTTTTAAATACCTCCTTTTACATTCTAGTTAAGCACTCAAATTTCATTTTCTTTTGTTAGGCATAATGCAAATGACTATGAAATTTAAGACTATTAAGTTTGATGTGCCCATTTTTAATTCTCTCAACTGTGGTAATTTAATGATCTGCAGTCTGCATAATAAAGACTATATTGCAGATACACTCATGTACCAAAGATGCAAACTCAAACATTTACTAACGATATCTCAGATTAAATGTGATCTTTTCAGAGGTTTTTCTTCAGAAACTCCATTGGCTTCTCTATTTCCATTGTACTATTCTTCAGAACATGCTTCTCTAACCAACATTATAATTTGCTTATATGAGCATTGCTTGTCTCATCCCCGTTCCAAAATATATCTAGTCTAGTCACACATAAAATCCAAAGTCTTTTTATACTCTATAGTTGCAATAGTTATTTTCTCCTTTCTCAAGAAATAAAAATAAACAGATGTTATTGTTAAAAATCTTTCCTTTTTGAAAAAGATAAATTTCATTTCATTCTAAAAATGTATTATCATTACATGATTTCTAATTTTTAATAATCATTTTTAAAAATATTTTTTAATTTGCTCTTTTATTAATACTAGATAATAAAAAGGTGTGTGACTGCTGAAATTACTTCAGATAATATATAAGCTCTATGTATACTTGGATCACTATGCTCAATCATTTTTAAATTAGATAACATTCCAAAAGGGTTAGAACACTTTCCCTTCTTTGAAGCACATGTCTAGTTAGAAAAAAAATAGTTTTCTATTCTGCTTTCATTACTATTGGTGGTACCTATGTGAAAAAGAAATTGTATCTCTTAAACAGATGTATGAATATATTTTGACAGTTTTTGCCTGTATATTGCATGATATTTTATTGAAAATAGAATAATTGTATACTTAACCCTGAATTGTACCCCACATATTCAAAATTTAAAAATTAAAAAAAATAGAATAAATGGACAAATTAATAATCCATGACTGATATTTAGCTGTCTCAGTGTCTTGAAATTTATTCCATGTTGGGTTCTTTATTCCTTTTTCTAATGATAGTAGTGTTATAATTTTTTTATTTTATTAAATTATAATTGCATATATTTATGGGTACCAAATGATGCTATTATATATATATATATATATTTATATTTGTATATATTTATATATATACACACACATATATATACAATATGAGAGAGTTAAATCAAGAGGCTAAGGAAGCCAGGCTCGGTGACTCAGCCTGTAATCCTGCGCCTTTGGGAGGTTGAGGTGAGTGGTTTGCCTGCGCCCGCGGGTTTGAGACCCGCCTGG
>NW_007258189.1:6688-73863 GCF_000164805.1 Carlito syrichta | reverse complement strand
CCTGTAATTCTGGTTATTCAGAAGGCTGAGGAGGAAGGATCGCCGGAGCCCAGCAGGTCGAGGCTGCGGTGGCCAGGAGCGGCCACTGCACTCCAGTCTGGGTGACAGAGTGAGACTCCAACTCAAAAAAAAAAAAAAAAAAAAAAAAAAAAGAGGCTAAGGAGTAGGGAAGTGGGGAGATGTTAGTCAAAGAGTACAATGTTTCAGTTTGACAAGAGGAATAAGTGACAAGTATTTGAGGTGATAAATATTAGGTTAACTAGCTTATTTATTTGCTTTTAAGGAACAAAAAAAGGGATTATAATTACATCAATGATCATATCATCTGTAGATGCTATTTATAAAAGAGCATTAAGAAAAGAGCTTCAGACCAAGGACACAGGCCTTATGAGAAAATGAATGCCATGAAAAAAAATGCCAAGAAAGGTTAAATCAGCAAAGGACTCTCACATTTGGATAGGGTTTCCCTTGAACTTGCTAGAACTACAATAAAAGATTTTCATAAAATTTAGAAGGCAGAGTTGATTATTTTAGAATTCAGTTTCCCAGTGTGTTAGTTTTTATTTTTACCTCAATTTCCTTTCCTCCCCAAGCTCAAGGCATTTCAACTATTGAACCCAATATGTAAAATATTAACCTTGGGATTGCTTACTTACAATTTTTGTGCAAACTCTCAGAAATTGTCCAGATTAACAAAAGGCAGCATAAAGGCAGTTCCAATCACAATATTTTTCTTGCAAAAGATTAGATTCAGATAGAACTGCATCTCTTCAAAAATGAATAGTGATGGAAAACACACAGCAACAAAATGAATCTTACATAGTTTCTTTGCAAGTGCAGCAGAGAAAGAAGAAAAAAGGAAAATGTCAGACAGCATAGAGATGAATAACATGTGTTGGATGTATTACAACAGAAATAAAATGAAATTGCAGCCTAACAACACATTCTCTCAGGAATTCTCAGAAAATTATCCTTTAAAACAAAAAGTGATAAAGTAATAGAATGTGATGAAAATTGAATTTGTGAAAGAAATTAAGAAGGAAATGCTAATATACAATTTTCGAACATGGTCAAGAACAGCATAGTGCAGAATTAAAGCATCAAAACAAATTACAGAAATCGAGAACCTATTTAAGAACAAACTCACAACATTTTAAAAAAGAAAATAAATTAATTAAAGATATAAAACCAAAATTATGATTTTGCAGTATAACTGCCAATGGAAATCCAACATAGAGAATTTTGGTGTTCTTCATCAGAAGAAATAACAAGAAAAACAATAAATCCAAACTTTCAGTAAACTTTTCTGAGTTGAATGAACAAATGGGGACTCAATTTATTCCAAGAAAAGCAAAAAAGAGAAAAAATTTAGATGATAGATGGATAGAGAGATAAATAAATAGAGGCTAGGTGAGTAGAGTAATTAACTTGGTAAAGCTATTGAACTTAAAGTTTAAGAAAATCTTTTAAAAATCCAGAAGACAATTTCAGACACATCTGGTAACCCATAAATCAAAACATAAAGGCAAGCCTTCCCTCAGCCTTCTCTTTGGTAGTATTAAATTCAGAAGCCAAGGGAACAGGGTCTGTAGATTTCTGAAAAAGCAAAGATTAAGACCAGCTAATCGTATACTAGCACAAGTTATTATTTATGACTGAATAATAGAAGAAAGACAAAAAAACAAAAACAAAATTATTTCTTGTGATTAAAGCAATACTTTTGAATATTAAAAAAGTTAATCGGAAAAGGTAAGCCAGTCAATAAATAGGTACACTCAGAAATAGAAAGCTTAAATGATGAAGAAATTTAGAGAAGTCAATAAATCAAGAAATAGAGCCAACTTTAAATAACTTTATATTTTTAACATTTTTATAAAAATAAAAACTGAATAAACACTCATAAGCTAAAAGTAAAGCACTGCCAAAAAAAAAAAAAAAAAATGACGTGATTCTTAGCTGGGTTTGGAGAAGAAAAAAATAGGAAAAATATGGAAAATATTTTACTATTTCATTTAAGAATGCCAACTGATAATGTTTCTTTCTGGACATGTAAAGTTAAAAAATAATTATAACTGTTATTCACATATACCCATCCTTTTACTAAGAAACAGACTTTATGGCTCTCAAGTTATAAGAAAAAAGTAAAATTTAGTAACATGTGAAGCACATGGCAATATATAGAAATATTCAGGAAACATGAAACAAACTAAAATGTCAAGCACATTTAACATTTTACATGACAAACATATTTTTTTTAAATTAAAAAAGTCTCATTTTAGAAGAAACAAAAAAAGTTTTACTAATTAAGAAACTCTACCAGGTAAAATTAAGAAAATCCTCAACATAATTTAGATAAATGCAAACCTAAAAATTCAGGCTTCATATATTTAGGTCAGATGAATTTGAATTATAATTGAAACGAATATATGTATATCTTTAAAGGATTATAGGAGCAAACTATAATTAAATTAAAATTATTGTACTGATGGAATTGTACATAGATATGCATCTATATGCATGTAAAAATATTTGAAAAGTATAGATCTATTGATAGGAACATAATATGGAGTTAGGCATCCATAAATCATCTCATTTCTTTATATATCAAAAAGAATTTAAAAAATAAATATGTGAAATTCTGAAAAACATAATTACTGTAATCTTATGGGTTTATTAATTTTTTTCATCCCACAAATATAATATAAATGCTCCTTGACTTACAATGGGGCTACATCCTGAAAAAAGTTGAAAATTCATGGAATATAACTAACCTACCAAACATCATAGGTTAGCCTCACCTACCTCAAAATACTCAGAACACTTACATTAGACTAGAGTTGGGGAAAATCACCTGACATAAAGTCTATTATATAATAAAGTGTTGACTATCTCATGTAATTTATTGAATACTATACTAAAGTGAAACACAGGATGATTTTATGGGTATTCAAAGTATGGTTTCTACTGAATGAGTATTATTTTTACACCATTATAAAGTCAATAAATTATAAATGGAATCTGTGTAGGTTGGGGACTGTGTACAACTTTTTGCATGCTATGAGATATTTTTTAAAGACTCTTTCCAATAAATATCTGTTCACAGCCTTACAAATGTCATTATAAGATCTTTGCTTCTTTTCTTTAGAATTTTTAAGTTTAATTCTTCCAATTTTATTTTGTTTCTTTTCTGAAATGCTACTTTTACTTTATAATTTGTCTTTACAGATACTCTCAGGAAATGTCGTCACAGCACTGACAACCTGGAGACAGCCAAGTCCGCAACATGAGCTCTCAAAAGATTTCCTTCCTCACCTGTGCCAATAGCACTGCTTAATTATAACAGCATCTGACAGATGTGCCTCTACTTTTAAATTATTACGTTACCTTGAACATAGTTGATGTTCAAAACAATTGTTGAATGAATGAACAAACTAGTCTGTGTACACGCACACACGTTTGCCTTTCTGTCAAACATCTTAGAGTTTTCTTATGAAGTGTTGTTCTCCAAGTGGCATAGACTCCAGATTTATAACTACTGAATTTGGTTGGGGAAAGGGCTGAGATCTATGTGCTATATTACTGGCAGCAATGCTGGTTGTGTGGTTATTTCGTGTGAGACATCTTCTACGAGAAACTGCTTGTGGTTTACTGAGGAATGAGTTACTTTTGAAACATCCAACAGATGCTCATAAGAGGAGACAGATGAGAAAGTGTTTACTCAGGCTTCTGGCAACAATTCTGAGTCAGCCATCATCTAATATGTTCATTTCTAATTTGGTGTTACTTACATTTTCCTCAGGACAGAGAAGATCTCCTGGTAGGTTGTTTCCTCAGTTTCCTTTCATGGCTATGAAGAACAGGAAGCTAACTAGAGTTAGAAACAACTCATTTTTTAAAAATGTATGTCATACAAGAAGTTATGATAATCTGAAAAGGATTATCAGGATTCATTCAAAATTATTGAACATAAGAAAACCAGGGCACCTGCTTGCAACTTCAGTTATAAGCCTTGCTTCTTTTAAAGAGCAATTTTGTGCCAATGTTGCTTCAGTAGGGATTATCTAACCCTTTGTCCAGAGAAGTTCAGAGTCTTTAAGGCTCACATCATGTTTATTACTATTTCATGATTTTCTTCCATGATTAACGGCCTGTTTGCATATTTTGAATCCCCAACTGAATAGTGACTTTCTACAGTTCAGAGAAGCTAATATCACTAATTGCGCAATGAGCTATTGCAGAGAACATCCATACCGACAAAGCGGTAGTTCTTATAACCTCACTTCTCAAGTTGCTCCTCTTCTTCTCCTAAAGAACACTTCTACAGTTCCAAGGAGCACTCTAAACCTGCCAGTTCATAAATAACACCAGTTCCTAGGCAGCTGTGTCAATCCAGAAAGGATGAAGCTTTAATTATCTACAAAATTTAGCTAGATATCTGGTTTTGGGTGAGCTTTGTCTGCACATATTGATTAGACTTACGAAATGACAGCGATAGCTTAAACTGACTAAGATTTAAGGCTTGTTGCACCTAATTTCCATAACTTTTCATTGCCTTCAGTGTTCATCGCAATAGCTGGATTCCTCTCTTGGAATATGTATGGGAGAGATCAAAAAGTTAAATTTTTGATGGCATATACTTTCTCATAGCGCAGGGGTTATAAATTTTTTTTGTAAAAGCGAAATAGTCAATCTTGTAAAACCGTGGGCCTTACCAATCCTTTGGCAACTGCTCAAGTGTGTTCGAGCATAAAAGCAGCCACAGACCATCTGTAAATCACTGGACATGTTTGTGTTCCAATAAAACTTTATCCATGAACATTGAAGTTTGAATTTCATATAATTATCATGTAATTTAAAATATTCATCTTCTGAATTTTTTTGACCATTTGAAAATATAGATGGTTATATAAAAAGAGGCAGTGGACCAGATTTGGCCAACAGGCTTTAGTTTGCTGACCTACTATATTCACTATAAAATATATCCAAAAAGTAACTATGTGAGATGGTTATGTTAATTTGCTTCCCTATAGTTACCATTTCACTATGTATATGTATATCCAAACATCATATTTTACATGTTTTCAATATATTTAATATGATAAATAATATATTCACAACATATTTAATGTGATATATGTGACATTCATGGTCAAGTTTTTAAGTATCCTTTCTTTCTTCTCTGACCATAAGCAAAAAACTCTGATAGAAATACATGAGAACTGGCCACTCTGATCCATCCACTCCAGGCTAGAAATCCACGAAGCTCCTTGGCTCATACTTGAAAAATCTGTTCCAGTTCTAATTCAGGTCCCTGACAACTTGGAAGTGATTTGCCTTCGTTCTTTAGGCAATGGCTCGCTGCATGGTTTCTTAGTCACATTTGGAGAATCTGCTAGTTTTCACTTATTCCATATTCTGTAGGGGGAATAATTAACTAAGACCCAGAATAGAAAGCAAGTTTGACAATGTCCTGCTTAGAACCGTTGAGTAATGGGGGTTTGCCTTTCTTTTAAGCCAATTATGAAGGAAAAAGGCCATAATGTTAATATATTTTTTTAAACTAAAACATGACCAAGTTTAAATAGAAAAAAAAAACTTAATAGAATATTAGTAAGATATCCTTCTATGTGCAGGTCCTGTTTATTATATTATTTTATCTTACATGATGACATTATTTTTTAACATGTGGCATTTACGTCCGCTTTTTAGTAGTGTGTTTATCTTACTATTTTATTTAACATTGTTTTGCATAATCTCTTCACTTGCTGTTATTTTTGAATCAGCTCACATAAACTACCAGATTTCCTTCTTTCTCTTCTCTGTTTCTATCTACATAGTCACATTATAATTTTTGGTTAAATCAGTATTCTCTTACAACACAACAACTGAACAAATATCATTTCCTCTGATCAAAGTAATACGCTATATTTACATTTACTTAGCTGTACAACTTTGTCATTTCCCTTATAATCACTTACCTCTTATTTATATGTTCATTTCTCCATGTACCTAATTCCTAATTCCTAATGTGCCAATTCTTCACATCGTCCAATGGTCTCAAGCAGCCTTTCAATACAGTATAGTATTCTAAACTAGAAAATACTACCCACCTATCTTCCTGCTACATGTACTTGTTTTCTTCCTACCAAGGCTTTTCTTTTCTTGCTCAAATCTGGACTAGGTATGCATTCAAGGATGCTCCAGTTCTGCTGTTTTCTTTACTCTCATTCTGAATATATATATATATATATATATATATATATTTTTTTTTTTTTTTTTTTTTTTTTTTCTTCCTAACAAATGCTCTCTTTCTAGGATTTCACATTTCCTTTTTTTTTTTTAGACTTAAGCACTGCTTTTTGTGAATCTTCCCATTCTAAGATAGAGGTCATAGGAATGAAATTTTTAGACACATAACTTGAGACTGAAATTAATTGATACTCAAAATTATTTTCTTCTCACTCTCAATGTTCTTACTGGAATTCTTAGTTGTAAACATTTTTATGTGACCAGCATCCTCCCCCCCCCCTTTTTTCTCATTGTTAAAGCTTTTCAGAACTCTCTCTCTCATTTTAATATTAATGTGCCATGATGATGGCATTTTTTGTTTCCATTGTGCTGAGTGTTTATACATCAAGAAGTTCATGGAATTTAATGCTATGAATAATTGCTACATATGTCTGATAACTTTTTCATCATTTTCCTTTCTTTCTAATACAAATTTCAAAAAGTTGTATGCTTGAATTCCTATATTGATTCTATCATTTTCTTATATATTATTCGCCTCTTTTTTGTGTGTTTTTTATTTGGGGAAAATTTTTTAAATCTATATTCCTTACTACTATACTTACACTGAAGTTTTGGTTTTTAACTTTGCCTAATTTTTAAATTCCTAAGACTTTCTTTAGTTTCCTGATTTTTCTTTTTTTATGGCATTTTATATTTGATTCCATGCTTAGAAGATTCCTTTTCTTTTTTTTACAGTTTGCCTATTTCATCTGAGTTTCTTTGCTTCTGTTTGTTTTGTTCACTGGCTTATGGTAAATGCTGTACTCAGAGATCTGGGGATCCTGGGACTATCATACACCTCCAGCAGTGAAATGTGAAAAAGCTACTATAAATGTCTAACTTAACTGAAGGATGTTCATCTTCAAATGGAAGTTTCTTTCATGAAAAGTACTTACAAACAAAATGTGGTAATAATAAAATGAGAACACAGAAGAAATAAGCACATTTTATTTATATATGAAATCTTAGAGCCTGGGTCACAGACTAGTATTTTAATTACAACTGCTTGATTTTTATCATCTATAAAATTGATATTTTAGATTTTATTTAAAGAGAACTTATCCCTGGATTAACTGCCCCAAATTTCACATATAAAAATAATTGTGGGACTTTTTATGAAAATAAAATGTGGTGGGTTTTAATATTTCCATCAGTAATGCTTTGTTGTCAAAGGATACCTTGAAGTTGATCTCCAGTGATGTTTGAGATCATTTTCATTACTATATATTATTAATGTCTTTTTAAAAAAAGAAAAGCAGCATTATTAGAAAGATTAAAATGATTGGATGCTATTGGAACAGCTAGGTTGTACCTTAAATGACTTTAAAATTTCCTTTTTGATGTCCTCCAAAACTTGGATTCCATTTGTATGTATCTTGTTTATCTCTGACTTATAAATTCATTTGGAAGTTGAGTAGAAACATGGTTTACAGTTTTCACAAATCATTCTTGTGTTCTAGACAAAGTGCTGGACCTTTGAGCCAAGAAGCAGTTTATTGGTAACAGCACCGGAGGACAACAAAGTTGTGGGTCCTTACCTACAGTGTACACCCATGCCCACTACTGTAACTTCTCCACTTCCTCAGGTGCTCACATATGTTCATGGTGTCAGTCATGGTGAGCTAACTTGTTTTAATTACAGGAAGTAGATGCTTGTTTTTATGTTCACTGGTTTTGTATTCTTGCTATGACAATTCTGTGAATGTGATGTCTGTCTATATACTTTGTTACTTTAATAAAATTGTTAATAAAAGAAAGGACAATATCTAAGTTTTATTTTGTTCCTGGTATAGTTCTGAGTACTTCATATGTATGAATGTATTTCATCTTCACTTAACAGTATTATTATTAAACCTGCATTTTGCAGAAAACAAAAGTGAGAACAAAGAAAAAACAAGTAATTTGTAAAAGATCTTATAACCAGCAAGTAGCAGAACTTAGGTCTGAACTTGGGTTATGACTATGCCTTTTGCCATTAAGTTTTGTTGCACTTCAGATAAGAAATAACAGCCACAGTCTATGTTGGAGTTGGTATAAGGATAAAATATTTAAATTTAAGTCTAAATCGATGTTTTGCATGTTCCCATGTCAATGACAATTGATACAGTACTTTATGATTTACACTTTTACCATTTATTCCTAAAAATAACTCAAGATTTAGCCTGTCTAAAAGATGCTGGTAGGCTATACTGTCCTAATTTCCTTTTTTTTTTTTTTTTTAAACTAATAGCATATGTCTTAATTAACTTCTGGGTTTATTCTAAGAATGTGAAAGTATATATACATATGATAATATAAATATAATTAATTATCAAGCAAATTTCTCTTTTTATTCAGTACTGAGCAATGGGCATCTTCAAAATACCACAAAATGCAGGCAAGACAAAGCACCACCACAAGAAGCTTAAGTGTATACTGGGATGCCTTCCAGAAAAAGAAAGTTGGGTTTTTTTTTTTTCCCACATATGCCCAGCCCATGGCAGGAACATATGAAAAAATACTTTGCTCTGAGCCTGGTCCTCAAACATATAACTTGGGGAACCAAAAGCATTACTCACGAAACTAGAACCATGGATATAATCTACAAGGCATTTAATAAAGATTTTTACCATGCTCATGAATAGAACATTGTGTCTGGAGATTTATAAGTCCCTCAGACTATTGTCCTCAGATCTTTAGAAAGGGATTGAACTGACATTTGAGGAGATTGAGATTTTAAATAGACAACAGTCAAATAAAATTCAGGAAAAACTATAATAAAAGAAAAAAGACAACCAATATTAGCAGTTTTTTAGAGGACCAGGGCAAGCAGAAATCTTCTGTTGTTGAGGCCTAAACAATATGGCCAAGAAGATGGTTTTGTGACAGTTATTCAGGTGCTATCTAAGAAAAATCAAGGTCCAGAGACACAAATGAACCCTATTCTCTGTCTTTTTAGCTATGCAGCAAAGACATTTATTGTTTAAAAACAATTTAATGTGAACTTATACTGAGTATTTCTGCTGATAAGCAAAGATTGGAAGAGAAGGGTAGGTGGGTGTCAGCAGAATTTCTAAATTCAAAAACAGTTTAGTTAGTTATACATTGCTACAACCATGTCAAACCAAATTTTGCACTGAATTTCTAAAGATAATTCATTTTATGCATGATTTCCTAAGGCATATTTCTTTTTTTGGGAGTTCCCATAATATTCAAAACACAATAGTACTCATAATACACAGTAATATAGGGACATTACAAAAATTTAATAAAATGATTAACAGTTATTTTATCATCACTGGAAATAACAGATTGACCTTAAACGCTAAGACTCCTTCAGCTTACTCAAGGAAATATGTCTTTTGTTTTGTTCTACATTCAGGCAGAATACTGAGTTGCAGTGGTTCTTTCTGTTTAGCTCTCTGAGCTCTGTTTGCTGACTTTTGCTTTTTGTAGATTTAATTCACATTATTGTTGCTAGTATAAGATGATTAGTCTTTGTTACCACCATAAATACCTAGTTGGCCAGGAAAAAAAAAACTCACAATAAACAAATACACTCTTATGTCTGGAGCAACTGAACAGAAGCACTTCTTGGTGGCAGGGACAAGAAGCTATCTACCAACAGTCTTTCTCCATCTCCATCACTTAGAATTATAGTTTAAATCTGCATAGTAAGGCATGGACTAAATTTCTCAGTTCCCTTGTGGTTATAGGTGATCATAAGATTAGTTGTTCCCAGTAGAAGGCAAATAATATTGGTATACGCTACTTTGAATGAAGGTTTTTAAGAAATATTTTCATGACTTTTTTCCCATATCATGATTGAATCTGATTGAAAATGTTACCTAAGGGATAGTTGAGCTTTGAAATAGAAGGAACCTGTATTCTTGCAAAAGAACCCACAAAGAGAGTAGTTCTATCAGTCTGACCATACATGAAGAATTGTTTGCTGAGAAAAATGTTTTATTCTGCTAAGCAATTACATTTTAGATTTAATTATCACTTCAGTCTTATCTACCTTTACTAATATGTTCCCTCTGATACTGCTTATAAAGCCTCTTTAAGTTATGCAAAGATTTTGAAGTCTATGCAATCATCTAAGGGCTTTTGTAACTTTGCCTACTTTCCAAGTGAGGCATACACACTTTCCTATTTGAATGTGAAATAGACTCTTGGGGTGAAGCAAGGGTATTGAATATTATAACCATTGGCACATAATAACAGTCTTTTTACTGGAGTGGTAAATATGACATTAATAATGCATGCATATGTACAGTGATTTTACCATTTCTTCAAAGTAGAAATATATTCCTTTGAATTTAGCAAATGTTATTTGCTGTACCCATACACATCCATTGACAGGTTTGATGAGACCGCATATCCTGTGTTTCTTTTTCAGACAGCAAAAGCTGTTTCGTGGAACAAGTGTTTTAGATTAAAATGAATAGGTAGGAAATAAAACTATAATGTAAATCTAGACCCATAGTTAGAGAGTTGACAGCTGCATGTCTAAGGAAAAATAGTCAATATTTTCTGTGATGATAGATTGAAATGGAATTAAAATACAGCTGAATTTCATCTGGTACTTCTCAACGGCACACATTTCCCTCAGATTTAAAAGAGATCTCTGGACGAACTTAAAGTGCTAAGCTATTTGTCAACAGGAATCCCGCTGTTTTTTCCTTGAATGCAGATATTGGTAATTTTCATGTATCTATGCTGGCATTTGAAATAAGACCTATATGACTGACTACTTTTTGCATTAAGTTCAAGTTTGCCAATGTATAACTATGTGACTACTTCTTTACAAAATAAAGCTAGGACCCTGTCTTAGTGAGTTTATAGATTGTGATCTTGAAAAACATTGCAGTCACTCAGAACTTCCAGTTATGTCATAATTGCGTTCACATATGTACTTAATCAATTATGCTTAAATATTATCCAAATTAAATCTCATATTTTAAAAAATCTTCCTTCAAATTTGTAGCTCACTTTCTATTAACCTTGAATATAGCTAGTTCATTAAATAGAACACACACACCCAACTATTTTCTTTGGTTTCTGTTTTCTGTTCAGAATTTTGTTTGATTTTTTTCAATTTTGCTATGCATGACAATATTTCTGTTAGTTAGAATACAGACATGATTTATATAAAGGAAACACTTATTCTAAATTATCTGACCATACAGGAAACATATTGTCAGCCTGTGAATGTTGTGAAAGTTAATTGTAAGAATATGAAACAATGATCATGTTGCTATCCATTGCCAAAGGACAAAGAATGAAATTCTTAGCCTGACCCACAAAGCCATTGATTATTTTCTCCCAATCTACCTCATGGTCTCATTTAGAATTATAGTTTCACCTGATGCTCTGTGCTCCAATTATTCTGACCTCTTTTCAGATCCACCTTGAATATTCCAGGCTATTTGTCTGTCTGAAATTTTCTGCCACTGTTCATGTGCTGCACCCAATCTTCATTTAGTTGATTCTTATCTTCTGTCAGGTCTTAGTTCAATAGTTATTTTCCCAGTAAAGCCTACACTAGCCTTCATTCCTAAATAATTTTGATCTAATATATACACTCATCAGTATGCCCTTCTCTTTCATATCATTTAATATTATTTGCCTTTTGTGTGTGTGTGTGTGACACTCTATTGAACAGTTTTTATCCTAAGCTGCTAAGTTAACCAGTTAAACTGCCATTTTAAATCATTTTTATGCTTTCATCACTTAAAAAATACTGCAAATAAGCAGAACCAAATAAATGTTAGTTAAGTGAATAAATTAAATAAAGTAGATTTGACTTATGTCCAGCTTCAAAGTCTAACAAAAACAATATCAGACAAGAATTGAGTCACATCAATGTTATTGATGGATGATGTTTTTAAACATGTTTTAAGACTTTGTAAAAATAAAAATCAAATCAAATTTTAGTTAGACTTTGAGTAGAAAATGATGCTTTCTATCTGAACTATATCAATTTAATGACAGTATGTTTATAGAATGCAAACTTTGAGCAAAAATTTTGTAGAGTTTTAGCATTCTTCTCATAGTCATACATTTTAGAATGTGCTTTTTTGTACCAACTCTCCTGCAGATAAAAATTATTTACCCTGTGAAAGGCAACAAACAAAAAAAAAAAAATAAGGAGTAAAAAAATAAAAATTTTCATTGAGAATCAACACTTAGAAGAAGGAAACAGCCCTTTGAAGAAGAGAATGACCTTAGATGGATTACCAATATATTAGGTCTTCAGGACTGAAAGGCAAATAAATGTCTGATAAAACTCTGCAGTATTTTTGCCTTGAAGATTTGAGAACAGAATTTGGAGCAAATAATACTACTTTAAAGAGATAGAGAAATCTTTTTAAAAGACAGATAAAGAGGAAAGAAATGATAAATTATGTGTATATTTTAAAATCTCTGCCTGATCCTTAAGCCACATGCACAGAGTTTACATCAAGCAGCACAACGAAGACTAAAATCACTGTACAGAGTTTTGAAATTGTCCAATATACAGAGGTTGGACTTTAAGTTCAACCAAATTAAGTTTCTGCTTAAAACAAGTCAACATACAAAACTCAACATATTTGGAGGAATATAACAGAATCGAGATTCTTTAAAACATAGCATTTAAAATGTCCAGGAACACTTTTATTAGTCAGGGTCCTCCAGAGAAACAAAACTAATAGAAGGTGATAGATATGCATAGATGATGATGATAGATAAGATAGACAGACAGACAGTTAGATGAATAGATAAGGATTTATTGAGAAAATGGCTAATGAAATTGTGGAGGTTGAGAAATCTTAAAATAAGCCATCTGCAAGACCAGAGAAACAGGGAAGCTTGTAGCATGGATCAGTTAAAGTTCAAAAAACCTCAGAACCAAGTGTGTCAATGGTAAAACTCTCAGTTTAAGACTAAAAGCTAGAAAACATGGGGCCCACTGAGGCAAGTCTTTGAGTCCAAAGTCTGCTCAGCTTGGAGTTCTGATGTTAAGGAGAAGGATAAGAAGAGTGTTCCAGATCCAGAAGAAAGTACAACAATTCACCTTTCTTCTGTCCTTTTGTTTAGTTGATTGGATGATGCCCACTCACATGGGATAAAGTGGATTTTCCTTACTCAATCTACTGACTTAAATGCCATTATCTTCTGGAAACATCCTCATAGGCATCCTTAAAAATAATGTTTTACCAGTTATCTGGGTGCCCTTTAATCCAGTCAAATTGACAACTATAATTAATTATAATGAGTCCATCCCTTGTAAACTTGGCATCCTTATGTATCTCCTTAATCTCAAAATAATGACAATAATAAAGTCATAGTTCTGCCTAACATGATAGAGGTATCCTGTATACAAGCCCAAAGGCACTAATCTCTTCCCCAGAAGAAGAAATAAAGTTCTTGAGTGATACTTACTTCTTCTGATATTCCATAAATTAAATATTATGTTGCAAAATTAAGAATATGTAAATGGTGATATAAACTCCATGTGTCTTATATTTGATGATGAAAGAATATAAACAAAAGAAAACAAATATATTTGTTTAGCATATGTATATATACACCCAAATATATTTCTGACAGAGTAGGGAGAAAATAATTGTGGCAGTTACAGCCTTGTTTCTATCCTGGTCACATGTTTTGTAGTTGGTATTTATAACTGTCTTCTTATAGTGCCTCTTCTTATTCCCTTTGCTTCAGCAAAGCACCTCAGCTGGCTGTGGTATTTTAACTGACATGGTGACCCAAACCTACATTCTTGAAAGGTCTGAGTCATTTGTATTCTATCTCTGATGGATTTGTTACAGTTTCCCATTGATGTTAATTATAAGGCGTGGTAATACTAAGACTTCCTAAAGCATCTCCTGTATTCCAGACATACTCTTCCTTACTCAGTTGTGGAGTAGTACTTCAATTTCCCCTTGGTAGTCGGGAATCAATTACCCCAGCCAACACTATGATTTCTTTCGGAACCTGTTGACTCTGAGGCATGAGGAGACCCAAGAGGCTTGAAGGCAGTCTTAACTTTGAGTTCAATTAAATATCGTTGTATCTTTTGGTAGAAGCATTTCTCCCTCTGAAACTAAGACCTCTAGGCAATCAGAACATAAATTTCAAAACAGGAAGCAAAAAATGTTGCTAGTGAGTCACTAGGTGTATGGTGAGTAGTATCAATTTCATCTTTTGATATCTAGACCTGTGAATTCTAGATATGGGAGAAACAGTACTATATAATGAACACTGATTCAGAGCCTATATGGCCTTCTGAGAATCTTGCCTCAGTCTTTCAAAGTATTGTCACCTAGCTGAAACCGACTGCATCTTAATCTTCTAAAGAACATTCTATCATTCTATCAAGGTAGCCGCTCTAGGATGAATGGAAACATGGAAAGACCTGTAAAAATCTATGAGTGTGAGCACTCTGTTGCATTTTGGCTGTGAAGTGAGTTCCTTTTTCAGAAACAATTTTATGTGGAATAGCACAAATAGTGAATATGGCATTCTGTAAGTTCAGAGATGGTAGTTTTGGCAGAAGCATTGCATGTAGAGAAGGCAAATCCACATGCAGAGTAAGTGTCTATTCCAGTAATGAGAAAATAATTCCCCTTCCATGATGGAAGGGGTTTAATGTAATCAACTTGCCATCAAGTGACTAGCTCATTACCCCAGAGAATGGTATCTTATCAGGGACAAAATGTTGGTCTCTGCTTGGCACAAAATGCTGACTGTAGACAGGTCAGCCTTTGTAAGTAGATGGCTATATTGCTGAGTTCAGGAATAACCTTAATATTGACCACTATGTCTGCTGTGTTCATAAGCCTCTTGAGCAATGACAAGAGTGGGAAAGAGGCTGAATGATTTCAACAGACTGAGTAATTCTATCCACCGGGGTTATTAATGTTCTCCTTACTGAGATCACCCTTCAGTGAACATTCACATGGGAAACAAATATCTTTGTGTCCTTTGACCATTCAGAGAAGTTTATCCACATACTTCTTTCCCAGACTTCTTTATCATGAGAAAATGCAATAGTAGAAATACCAACAATGCCAGCAACAACAAAAATCAGGAAAAGAAGACAAAAACATTTGTAAAATTCCAAAACTTTTGCATGTGAAATCCCATAGCATGCGGCTGGGGGGGAAGGAAGAGTGTTTTTAATGATCATCAACTTCTCATTCATAACAATAGAGACCAGTTGACAGTTTTCACACCACCATTAAAATATAGAAGTCACACACACATGCACACACACAGACTCAAACCAGAATTCCATACCAAGAAAAATACTTTTTAAGAATAAAAACGAAATAAAGATATTTATAAAGAAAAACAAAACAACAGAATTTGTTGCCAGGAGACCTGCATTGCAGGACATCTTAAAGGAAGTTTTTAAGATTGAAGTAGTGTGATAGCAGGTGGAAAGTCACATGTCCAAGAAGTAACAAGGGCCATTAAAATGGTTTATAAGTCATATGGATATAAAAATATAACTTTATGGCATAGAGTGAAGGACCTATTATATGTTTCCACATTATATGTAAACTATTAAAATTTTACTATAAAATTTTTCAGTTATATATAGTCATCTGTTAAACAACTACTGAAAAAGACTAGCTATAAGTAGATATGTTATTAATGTAATACAAGATATTAAATAACATAAAAGAAAGTCAAAAGAGAAACCTGGAAATAAAAATATGAACATAAGTCAAAATGCGTTAACATTTACTTTAAACAATAATAAGACTTCTGGCAAGATGATGATGGGGCAGCCTGGTCTATGAAGCCCTCTGCAAAGGAGAACACAGAGGGTCTCTGGCTCTCTCCCTCGGGGCTGCAGATCCCAATGTCAGCAGCCTGCTCTTCACATGGAGCTTGGCCATCACCACCGCTGGGGCATCGCAGCAGTCTGGACAGCCACTGCAGCTGCTGACACAGCAGCCACCGCAGCACCGCGGCCTCCATGGCGGTGATAGCGCATCGCGCCACCCATGCCTGAGGTGATCCAGGACTTCAGTCCTTGAAGCCCCTGCAGGCAAGATCTACTGGGATTGCTGCCACCTTTGCTTCTGCCGGGACATTCTGCCGGCCGTGGGTCTCCTCCCATGTGCCCTGAAGCACGTTCCCATCTCTGGCCTCTGCCTGGCTGCTGTTTGGCTCCACAACCTCTGGGGTGAGCAACTGAGATAGCACCACCTGCTGACTATTCAAGGTAACTACACTGAAATGGGGAAAACAAGCTTGAAAAACAGACACAGGCCAGATTTGAGTGGTGAATTGAGGGTGATCTGAATGGTCCTTCACAACAAGCCAGGGGCAACTGACCCTAAGTGTGAACTAATTTACCAGCTCGAAAAGACAGCTAGAAATCAGAGCTGAAAGGACACTGGGCTTAAATGAAAAGTCTCAGAGTGTGCTGCATTGGTTCTGTTAGTTTAATGACTTAATTCTATTCCAGCTGTTTTGTTCCTTTTTTTCTTTTCCTCTTCCTTTTCTTCCTTTTCTCCTCTCTGCAAACCATATCTTTGTATAGAGGAACAGCACACAAATAAGGTGGTTGGTTAGCTTGTATGTTAGCATCATTGTATGTTTGGTTTTTTTTTTTTTTTTGCATGGGAGTTGGTTAGTCTGTAGCCGTGGTCTATTGTTTTTATCTGTTTCAGTTTAGGTCTCTCTCTCCATTGGTTGGTACACTCATCTGTTTCCCCCCTTACTCCTCTCTCTCTCCACCCCCTCTACCCCCCACTGTCTGCTCCATTCTCTTCCCTCTACTAACCACAATTTATTTCACGGAGTAAACCTACAGCCCCACTGCATGGACAGATTCCAAGGCAGTGGGAAGTGGGTTTCAGATTATTCATACACCTGTCAGCAAATACCAGGACCTCGGATAGATTTTGAATCACAGTACCCCCTTTAAATAAATCTCAAAACTGCAAAAAGGACCACCCCCAACCTACAGAATTGGACAAAGTAAGAGGGCATACATGAAGAATAGGAGATTGAACAAACAGGAGTAAAAGCAATCCTTCTACCCCTGAATAACAGAATTAAAGAAGACGTTGACATGGAGGGAAGGATAAAGTGGGGGGGGGAAATGCACAAATGAAAAACCAAAAGAAGAATATAGTTCTCACACAGACCCCTGGGAGATCAGACACTGAGAAGAGAGATTCCAGAACACAAACAATGAAGAGCCCCCAGAATGACTGGTCACATGCAACAAACCCAGACATCAAGACATTAATACAGAGAATTTTAAAAATTGAGGAGAGATAAGAGGAAAATAGGAAGGAGCTGATGTCAGAAATAACCGCAGTAAAGAATACTGTGATGTAAATAAATAACAAACTAATAAGCATGGAAAGCAGAATTAGCCAAGCAGAAGAAAGAATCTCCAAGCTCAAACCAAAACACAAAACTAACCCAAACTGTCAAAAGAATGGAAAAGAAGCTCAAAAAGACAGAAAAAAACCTTCAAGAGATGAATGATCACTTCAAAAGACCGAACCTAAGAGTAATTGACCTTCCTTAGGCAGAGAGAGAAACAGAGGCCACACTGGAACAAACATTTCATGAAATCATTCAAGAAAACTTCCCTCATCACATCAAGGATGAAAAAATTCAAATACAAGAGATTCAGAGAACCCCTACAAGACAACAAATGAGAAGGCCAACTCCCAGACATACAACAATTCACCTAAACAAAGTAGATATAAAACAAAAAATTCTAAAATCTGCAAGAGAAAAAGGTCAGACTACATACCAGGGAAGACCAATTAGAATAGCAGCAGATTTATCTACAGAAACCCTCCAGGCTAGGAGAGCTTGGAGCCCTATCTTCAAAGTTCTAAAAGATAAACAAATTCAATAGAGAATAACCTACCCAGCAAAGCTAAGCTTCATCAGTGAAGGAGAATGGAAACCTTTCCCAGATATCCAATCCCTAAGAACCTACGCTGCCACAAGACCACCTCTACAAGAAACACTTAAGAAAGCATGAAACACAAAGAAAAGGAAAAAGAACAACAACATTCTTCACAAGAGTACAGGCAAAAGATTGAACACACATAATCCAACTCTAAAACCAAAAGAAAGACAACACACAAACAGGAAGAACAACAACTCTGTAAGAACATTATGATAGGGATCAACTCTCACATTTCAATAATTAGTTTGAATGTGAGCAGACTAAATGCACCACTGAAAAGATACAGAATTGCAAAATGGATAAAATATCACCAGGCAACAATCTATTGCCTTCAAGAGCCTCACCTCACTAGAAAGGACACTCACAGACTCAAAATAAGAGGATGGGAAACAAATTTTCAGGTGAATGGAACACAAAAGAAAGGGGAAGTCATGAGTTAATCTCAGACAAAATACCCTTTAAGCTATCAAAAATTAAAAAAGATACAGAAGGCCACTACATAATGATAAAATGTTCACTCCATCAACAAGAAATATCCATCCTAAACATATATGCACCAAACATAGGTGCACTAACTTTCGTAAAGCAGCTCCTAGGTAAACTAAAAAAAGATATCGACTCCAATACCATCATAGCTGGGCACTTTAATACCCCACTCACAACCCTAGACAGATCATCAGGACAAAAAATCAGCAATGAGATAGGAAACCTCAATGTGACTCTTGATCAAATGGACTTACTTGATACCTACAGAACCCTCCATCCAAAGACCACAGAATACACACTCTACTCATCACTGCATGGAACGTACTCTAAGATCAACCACATACTAGGCCATAAATCAAGCATAAGCAAATTTAAAGGACTGAAATTTTACCAAGAGCCTTCTCGGACCACAGTGGAATAAAAATAATCATTAACACCAGCAATGTCCCCCCCAAAACCAACAAAGATATGGACACTAAACAGCATGATGCTAAACAACTCCTGGGTTGCTGATGAAATCAAAAGAGAGATTAAATGATACCTGGAAACAAATGAAAATGAAGAAACGTCTTACCAAAATCTCTGGGATACCATGAAACTGTCGTAATAGGGGAATTTATATCCCTACAAACGCACATGAAGAAAATGGAAGGATCACAAATTAACAGCCTAAGAAGCCACCTAAAAAAGCTGGAAAAGCAAGACCACAAAAAACCTAATTTCAGCAGAAGAATCTAGATCACCAAAATAAAAGCCCAAATCCAGGACATAGAAGATAAAAAGATAATACAAAAAATCAATGAAAGAAAAACCTGGTGCTTCAAAAGGATAAACAAGATTGATGGTCCCCTAGCTAGACTGACCAAGAAAAAGAGAGAAAACGCCCAAATAAACACAATCAGAAACACAAAAGATGAAGTCACATCTAACCCTGAAGAAATACAAAAGATCATTAGAGACTACTATGTACAATTGTATTGAAGCAAAATTGAAAACCTTTCAGAAATGGAGGACTTTCTGTCATCACACAACCTGCCTAGGTTGCAACAAGAAGAAATTGAGACCCTAAATAGACCAATAACAATCAAGAAAATTGACTACATAATAAGAAACTACCTACAAAAAAAAGCCCTGGACCAGATGGCTTTCCAGCAGAATTCTACAAGACATTTAAAGTAGAGCTTATACCAATCCTACTGAAGGTATTCCAGGTGTTTGAGAAAGATGGAACTCTCCCCAAATCATTTTATGAAGCTAACATCACATTGATACCCAAGCCTGTTAAAGACCCAACAAAGAAAAAGAACTACAAGCCAATATCTTTGATGAACATAAATGCTAAAATTCTCAACAAGATCCTAGTGAACTAGATTCAACAACACATCTCAAAAATCATCCATCATGACCAAGTGGGTTTCATCCCTAGGATGCAAGGCTGGTTCAACATTTGTAAAACCATACATGTAATTAAAAACATCAACAGTCAAAGCAAAAACCATATGATTATATCATTAGATGCAGAAAAAGTTTTTCATAAAATCCAGCATCGCTTCTGGATAAATACCCTTGAACATCTAGGAACATACTTCAAAATAGTAAAAGCCATCTACGCGAAACCCATAGCCAGCATGCTCCTAAATGGACCAAAACTGGAACCATTTCTCCTGAAAACTGGAAAAAGACAAGGTTCCCCACTCTCACCCCTCCTGTTCAATATAGTATTGGAAGTCTGGCTAGAACAATCAGAGAAGAGAAGGAAATCAGGGGTATTCAAATAGGAAAAGAGGAAGTCAAGCTATCTCTCTTTGCAGATGACATGATCATGTAGCTTGAAAACCCAAGAGACTCTGTCAAAAACCTCCTTATACTGATAAAGGACTTTGATAAAGTCTCAAGATTTAAAATAAATGTGCAAAAGACAATCCTATTTCTTTGCACCAATAATAAACAAACAGCAACCCAAATAAAAACCACAATTCCATTCACAATAGCCACAAAAAAAAAGAAATACCTTGGCATCTTACTAACCAGAGACATGAAAGACCTTTACAATGAAAACTACAAAATTCTGAACAAAGTAATTAAAGAAGACACAAACAAGTGGAAAAATATCCCATGCTCATGGATTAGAAGAATCAACATTGTGCAGATGTCCATCTTACCTAAGGCAATCTACAGATTTAAAGCAATACCCATCAAATTACCAGCAACATTCTTCTCAGACCTAGAAAAAACAACACAGGAATTCATATGGAAACACAAACTACCAAGAATAGCCAGAACAATCCTGAGCAAAAAAAAAAAAAAAAAAACAAAGCATGTGGTATCACATTACCAGACTTCAAACTTTACTATAAAGCTACAATAATCAAAACAGTTTGGTATTGGTACAGAAACAGGCATATAAACCAATGGAATAGAATTGAGATTCCAGAAATAAAACCTCAATTTCTCAACCAACTCATCTTCGACAAAGCCTCTACGACCTACCACTGGGAAGAGGAGAACCTATTCAGTAAATAGTGCTGGAAAAACTGACTGATCACATGCAGAAGATTGAAACAGGATCCCTATCTATCCCCATACACAAACCTTAACTCTAAATGGATCAGAGACCTAAATGTAAAACCTCAAACCATAAAAATCTTAGAAAATGAAGGACATACCCTCATGGAAATTGGAACTTGCATCCAATTCCTGAACAAAACCCAAAACCCATGGGCCATAAGAGATAAGATAGACAAGTGGGACCTCATTAAACTGACAAGCTTCTGCAAAGCCAAAGAAACCATCAAGAGAATGGGGAGACAGCCTAAAGACTGGGAAAAATATTTGCTAACACCAGGTCTGACAAAGGCTTAACACCTTGGTTCTACAAGGAACACAAATGTGCTGAAAAGAAAAAAACAAACAACCCCATTATTGACTGGGCGAAAGATATGAATAGAGACTTCTCAAAGGAAGACATCCGAGCAGACAACAGACACATGAAAAAGTGTTCAACCTCACTAATCACCAGGGAGATGCAAATCAAAACCACACTGAGATACCACCTAACACCAATCAGAATGGCAATTATCAATAACTCAAAAAATAACAGTTATTGGAGAGAGTGTGGTGAAAAGAGAACACTTCTACGCTGTTGGTGGGAGTGCACACTAGTGCAACCTCTGTGGAAAACAGTATGGCGATTCCTAAAAACTCTAAATATTGTCCTCCCATATGACCCTGCAATCCCCCTACTGGGAATATACCCTGATGAACTCAAATCACTCTATCCAAAAGATACCTGCACACAAATGTTTATTGCAGCATTGTTCACAATAGCAAGAACCTGGAAGCAACCATGCTGTCCATCAAAAGAGGACTGGATTAAAAAAATGTGGCACATATACATGATGGAATACTATACAGCCATAAAAAAGAACAAAATCATGAATTTTTCAGCAACTGGATGGAACTAGAGTCTATAATACTGAGTGATCTCTCACAGAAACAAATATCCGAGTATCACATGTTCTCACTCATATAGTGGACCTTGGACATCCAACATAATACTATAAGAAAATGACTGACAGTGGTGGGAAACTATGGGGTGGAAGGGGATGGGAGATGGGATTAACAGTAGTAAATATCTCTCTGGGGATGGGGAGATACCTCTTATCAACAAGGGTGCCTGAACGAAGCATATTTGTATACCTAACCCTTAACTGTATCCCACAATATCATAATAGAAAATGTTGATTAAAAATAAAAAATAAAAAGAATATTTTAAATAAATATTCTTTTAAATAAAAAAATAATGAACAAAAAGACCAACTTAAAGCAGAAATTGCATGGATAAATGAAAAGTAAGTCTCAAATGCATGCTTTCAAAATTATCCACCTTAAAGGTAAACAGGTAGAGTGAAGGAAAATGATTGAAAAAGTATTTATCATGTAAATTGTACATATAAGACATCTATAATGACTATACTAACCCTAAATACAAGAACACCAAAGAAAATGGCCAGTGACAAAAGGGAACATTTTATATTGATAAAAAGTTCCATTTTTCAGGAAGATATAGAGATTATAAAGGTATTTTCTTATTGCAAGAGCTTCAATTCATGAAGTAATAATAATTGACAGAAAGAACGATAAATAAGTAACTTCTCATTTATGGCTGGAGAGTTTAACATTCATCTTACATGAATTATGGGGGAAAAGCTGGAAACAATTCAGAAAAGATGTTGCAGAGCATAATAACACAGATATCATGAACTGATATTTATAGGATTCGACAACAATGATAGCAAATATTTGTTATATTCAAATTCTCATTGTACATTTACCAAGATAGAACATATGCTAGGAAATAAAGTTTAAATAAAATTAGAAGGATTGAAATTATACAGAGTATATTATCTGCTGATGATGGTAGCAATTTAGAAAACAATAACAATAAGATAGCTATAAAAAGGCCAAATACTCAAAAATTAAGCAACACAATTTAAAATAGTTCCTGGGCCAAATAAGAAATTACAATAAAAATTAAAGCACATTTTATATTGAATGAAAATGAAAATACCACATACACTGAGTCACTTGCAGTTGAAGCAGCACTTATAAATTTACAGATCTAATTTATTACATTATAGAAGAAGAAAGATTAACTTTCTCTTTAAGACAGTAAAATAGCCACATAAAAAAAGAAGTCATATGACAAAATCACTGTAATAAAAACAATAAAAACAGAAAAATTTAAAAACCAGGTATTTTAAAAATTGACACAATAAATAAAGTCCTAACTTAAAGACTGGTTAAGGAAATAAAGTGAGACAGGGAAAGAGAAAGAGAGAGAGAGAGAGAGAGAGAGAGAGAAGAGAGAGAGGGAGAGAATATGATGGAAAATCTTAGTAGAAATTAAAGGGACAGTGAAATAATATTAAAAATATTTTAAAGCATAAAATTCAAAATCTTACATAAGTTGAATGCATTTCTTTAAAAAGTGTTTTTAGCAAAACTGACAGAAGATAAATTAGAAAATTTCAATAAATCAATACATGTTTAAGAATTGAATTTGTTATCAAAAGAATTGGCAAAAAGAAAATTTTATCACAAAGGATTTAAGTGAATTCTATCAAACATTTAAGGGGGAAGTAACATCAAATGTATACAAACTTTTACTGAAGAAAGTAGAACAGAGCACTGCCCAACTCATTTTATGAAGCCATCATAAACCAAAATCTCATAAAGCCATTAGGAAATAAAGAAAGTATAGACTAATCTATCTCATAGGTATAGGTTTTAAAATCTTTGATAATAAGCAAAATGAATCCAATAATACATAAAAGAAATAATACAATATGACCTAATACAATTTATAAGTTTTGTTTAACATTTGAAAACAATTCAAGAATAAGTATTTGTCAAGAATAAAAGAGAAAAATACGTTAAGTTCAATAAATATATTAAAAACATGATACTACTCAAAAGAAGACATATGAACAGCCAACAGACCACATGAAAAAATACTCAGCCTCACTAATCATCAGAGAAATGCAAATCAAAGGCAAATTCAGATACCATCCATAACTCCATTATGACTATCATTAATAAGTTAAAAAACAACTGATGCTAGAGTGGGTATGGAGAAAAAGGAACACATTTGTATTCTTATGGGAATGCAAGCTAGTTCAACCTCTATGGAAAAGAATTTCTTTCTTTTTAAAAATCTAGAAATTGACTTTCCATAGGACCCAGCAATCTGTTTCTGGGAAGATACCCAGAAAAACTAAAATAACTCTACAAAAAAGATACTTGCATAGGCATGTTTTTTGTGACACTATTCACAATAGCAAAAACATGGAAACAAATCCACTGCCCATCAAAAGTGGACTGGAAAAAGAAAATGTGGTACATAAATATAATGGAATATTACACAACCAAAAAGAAAGACAAAATTATGAACTTTGCAGCTACTTGGATCCATCATATTCAGGGATATATCACAGAAACAAAGATCTGAATACCACAGGTGCTCACTCATAAGTGAGTCCTGAACATTCATCACAATATTACAAGAGAAGGATAGTCTGTAACTGGACAGTGCCAGGAGAAGAAGTCACAAAACACCATTAGGGGTACCTGATCCTTCATCAAGGGAAGTGAGGACCATTTGGAGGCCCAAACTTCATCTGCATGCAGACTACTTATGTGCTTAATCCTGACTTGTACCTCACATCTTTACAATAAAATAAAAAAAAAATTGCCCAAGTGGAAAAAAAATCAACACTAAATCTTGATTAAATATAGCAAAATAGAAATAGAAACATTCTTAGTCTAATAAAAATAACATACAAAATAGTTACAGCTAACATTACACTTAATTTGAGATACTGAACACTATTCCTTTAAGATCTGGAATACTTCTGTTCCATAATGTATTGTATGTTCCATCCATTTCATAAAACAAGGAATAGAAGTAAAATCACTAATATCAGGAAGAGAAAGGGAGAGAAAGAGAGAGGGAATGGGGAAAAAAAGGAGGAGAAGAAGGAAGGGGAGGAGGTGGGAGGGAGGAAGAAAGATGTCTCTATTTACAGATTACACAATCTTTAACAGAAGTCTTAAAGATATGGTAAATCAGGGATGCTCAGCAAGATGGTGATGGGACAAATTGAACTATGAAGATCTCCACAAAAGGTGGCTCCTGAAGGCAGTTCCACGTGCCCCCACAGTCACTGCCTCTAAGGGGGATGGTTGCTATAGCCAGTCCCACGCAGCAACAAACTGCTGCCACTGCACTATGGCCTCCACAAAGGATTACTGCTGTGGTTACTGTAAGGATCTGAGCAGCTGCCTCCACTACAACCCCAAGCTCTGGCCCAGGGAATTCCTGGCTCCCTCCTCCACCCTAAGCCACCCATAGCATGCCAAACTGCAGTGCCCAGCTAACTCTTTGGTTCCCAGTGCCTGATGCCAGACACACACCATTATTGCCCTTAATAGTGGATCAACTGGGGCCAGGAATGAGTAGAGAGAGAGGAGCAGGGCAAGTCAAAAGGAGTCCATGCCTGGTGAGGAGCTGCCCACTGCAGCCATTTTCCAGGCAGAGATTTGCATTGCTCTGCCCAAATCCTCAGCAGCTTCTACCTTGTGGCATAAGGTAACCATGCCAAGCCAGTAAACAGAAGCCCCTCCCCTATGCTGAATCAGACACAGACAACTCAGTTCTGTGTGGCAGACTGGTCAGGCAGTAAGCCAAAGGAACTGACCCAAGCTATGAATAACCCTATCTGCCTGCAATGAGAGCAGAGGGGAGTGGCTAGAGATCAGAGCTGAAGAGACTTTAAAAATTCAGGAAAGATCTCTGAGCTAATCTGGTTTCTTATTTTGATTTCTGTTGGGATTCAGCCTTGGAGGCCTGCCTGATTGACAAAGTCCAGGTGCGCTGAGGATCCCCGGTTGCAAAGCGAGTCCAGGCAGCTGAGGCCCTTCTGTCTTCCGTCTTTGCTGTTGGTACAGCTGAAGAAATTCTGTGCAGTCGTGGAAGAAGAAGATGGCATGTTTATGCGAAGTACTCACAGCTAACCTGGAAATGTCATGGTTCATTTTCCCATTTTCCCACTATGCCGTTTGGCTTTTTCTAACATATGCAAGGGCTAAACTCTGAAGCACATCAAGAATGTTTTCTTTCTCTTGGTTATAAGTTACTATATATTGCTTGAGTAAAAAATGATATAAGTATATTCACTCCTTATTTGATTTGGAATTATGCAATTTAGTGCTTAGACATAAGGTTCTTTAGAAGCACAAGTTTATGGTAAGTTCATTATGAGCTCATTATAAGTTCTAACACTTATCTAGGAGTTATGTAGGTGATTTATAACACTGTCTTCACAGACATAGGATAAAGATTAATCGTTAAGGTTTTTACTTAATTCAATAGTTAAAACTCTAAGTTAACATTTATAGGTGGGTTTTCACTGAACTCATAATATACTAATCAGACACTTTTATGACAACTTAGCTAAAGACAGAAAGCACCTTGAGGGCCTGGGAAACATTACTAAAAGCTTCTTTTGAGTTTTCTTTAGAAACAAGCACTGCAGGATAAGAGGAAAGTAACGAAGACACCTGGACAAAAAGGCAATTACAGAACTCTGAAGGACATAAAGCCCAGAAGGAAGACTACTGCTAAACTTTCTGGAGACAGTTCAAGGACTGTAATTTGGGACTTTGGACTAAAACTATCATCTTTGGCCTTATGAATAAGACTCATTATCTGAATGTTTACAGGGTTCTTGACTTGTTTATTGCTAAGACCACTAGATGGTGGTAACTTGTAGAGGATATGCACGTGAAGGAATTTTCTTTGTCTTGCCCCTTTACAAATTGTATAAAAGCTTTCCCTTAGCTAACATTAAATTGTCATCTATTCAGGAAGCAGGTGTCTGAGTATAATGTTTTCATCTTTTGCTTATCCGTCTCTCCTTCAGGACATCTCACGACCTTTGTGGGGCAGGACCCCCGCAGATTTCTTTTATTGTATTATTTTGACTGTTTGTTTTGTTCACTTTTGTTTGATTTTTGGTTTAGACTACCCAATTGTGCTGGGGAAGAATGCATCAAAAGGCAGGATTGGACTGTCTTTGTGTGATTACCAGCATGCATTAGGGAATTTTGTTTGCTTTTTTTTTTACTCTTTTCTAATTTTGTGTCTCTTTTCATTTGTTAGTTGGTATGTATGTCTGTTTTCCCTCTTACTCTTCTCTCTCCAACTTCCTCTTGACCCCACCCTTCTAACATTATTTTCCTTATTCTTACCTTCTTTTGTTCCAGGGAGCAAACATAAACCCCCACTGCAAGGACAGATTTTAAGGCAGTGGGAAGTGGGTTCCAGGGTGCCCATGCACCTGTTGGTGGATACTGAGATCTGCAGATAGATTCTGAATCACAGCTTCCCCCTCAATTAAATCACAAAACTGCAAAACATATAACACCAAACCCACAGTCCAGTCTCAGAAGTGAACAAAACCAGAGGATTTTCATAAGGAGCAACATAAGATTGGACAAAAACCAACCCCACCTTCCCTGAAACACAGAATTAAAGAAGGGGAAGGAAAGGGGGAGAGAAAAATCTACACAAAAGAAGAATATGGGTCTCTCACAGACCCCTGGGAGGTCAGACACTGAGAAAAAAGACTTTGAAATGAAATTAATGAAGAGCCCCCAGATTGACTGGTCTCAAACTACAAACTCAGATATCAAGACATTAATAGAGAGATTAAAAAGAATGGAGGAAAGACAAGAGGAAAATAAGAAGGAGTGGATAACTGAGATAGCAGTAGTAAAGAATACAGCAAATGAAATAAATAAATAAACTGATAAGCATGGAAAGCTGAATTAGTCAAGCAGAAGAAAGATTCTCAACTTGAGGTCCAAAATATAGAACTAACCCAAACTATCAAAAACATAGAAAACAAGCTTAAAAAGACAGGAAAAAACCTTCAAGAGATGACTGATTATTTCAAAAGACCAAACCTAAGAGTAATTGGACTTCCTGAGGCAGAAAGAGAGACAGAGACCACCCTGGAACAAAGATTCCATGAAATTATTCAAAAAAACTTTCCTCATCTCATCAGTAAAGTGAAAATTCAAACACAAGAGATTCAGAGAATTCCTGCAAGATAACAAATGAGAAGAACAACTCCCAGACACATAATAATTTGCCTAAACAAAGTATGTATAAAAGAAAAAATTCTAAAGACAGCAAGAGAAAAAGGTCAGACTACCTATCATGGAAGACCAATTAGAATAGCAACAGATTTATCCACAGAAACCCTAGGAAAACGTGGAGCCCTATCTTCAAAGTTCTAAAAGATAAAAAATTTCAGCCAAGAAAACCTACCCAGCCAAGTTAAGCTCCATCAGTGAGGGAGAATTAAAATCTTTCCCAGTTATTCAATCCCTAAGAACTTGCGCTGCCTCCAGACCTCCTCTACAAGAAACACTTAAGAAAGTATTAAACACAGAAGAAAGGAAAGAACAATATTCTTCACAAGAGTACAAGAAAAAGATTGAAAACACGTGAACAAACCCAAAAACCAAAAGAAAGACAACAAAAAAACAGGAACAACAACAACTCTATAATAACCCTCACATTTCAATAATTAGTCAGAATGTGAATGGACTAAATGTACCACTGAAAAGACATAGAATGGCAAAATGGATAAAATATCACCAGGCAACAATATATTGCCTCCAAGAGACTCATCTCACTAGAAACAACACTCACAGATTCAAAATAAGAGGATGGGAAGAAAAATTTCAGACGAATGGAACACACACAAAAAAGGAGTCATGTTCTTAATCTCAGGCAAAATGCCCTTCAAGCTATATAAAATAAAAAAGACACAGAAGGCAACTACATAATGATAAAAGGTTCAATGTGTAAACAAGAACTATTCATCCTAAACATAAATGCACCCAAAATAGGAGTGCCAACTTGCATAAAGCAGCTTCTGGGTAAACTCAAAAAAGATATTGACTCTATCATTGTCATAGCTGGGGACTTTTATACCCCACTCACAACCCTAGACATCAGGACAAAATATCAGCAAGGACATCTGGAAGCTCAATGTGTCCTTGACCAAATGGACTTTATCGATACCTACAGAACACTCCACCCAATGACCACAAAATATACTTTCTACTCATCACTGCATAGAACATACTCTAAAATCGACCACATCCTTGGCCATAAATAAGCATAAACAAATTTCAAAAGATTGAAATTTTGCCATGCACCATCTTGGACCATAGTGGAATAAAAATAAATATCAATACCAGCAAAGTTCCCCCAAAACCCACAAAGACATGGACATTAAACAGCATGATGCTAAACAACTCTTGGTTCAACACAAAAATCAAAACAGAGATTAAAGGATACCTGGAAACAAATGAAAATGAAGAATATCTTACCAAAAGCTCTGAGGTGTCATGAAAGCAGTAGTAGAGGGGAATTCATATCTCTACAAATGCACATGAAGAAAATGGAAGTATCACAAATTAACAGTCTAACAAGTCATGTAAGGGAGCTGGAAAAGCAAGACCATCAACCCTAACTTCAGCAGAAGAATCCAGTTCACCAAAATAAAAGCCCAAATCCAGGACATAGAAGACAAAAAAGATAATACAAAAAATCAATAAAACAAAAAGCTAGTTCTTTGAAAGGATAAATGAGATCAATGGTCCCCTAGGTAGACTGACCAAGAAAAAAAGAAAAAAAGCCCAAATAAACACCATCAGAAACAAAAAAGATGAAGTCACATCTGATCCTGAAGAAATAAAAGATCATTAGAGACTACTATGTATATTTATATGGAAACATACTTGAAAACCTTAAGGAATGGAGGACTTTCTGACATCACACAACCTCCCTAAGTTGAAACAAGAAGAAATCAAAGCTAAACAGACCAATAACAATCAAGGAAATTAACTATGTCATAAGAAATTTACCTCCAAAAAGCGCCCTGGATCTGATGACTTTCTAGCAGAATTCTACAAGACATATAAAGAGGAACTGATACCAATCCTTCTGAAAGTATTCCAGATGATTGAAAAAGATGGAACCCTCCCTAAATCATTTTATGAAGCTAATATCACATTGATACCTAAGCCAGGTAAAGACCCAACAAAGAAAGAACTACAGGCCAATATCTTTGATGAACATAGATGCTAAAATTCTCAACAAGATCCTAGCAAACCAGATTCAACAACACATCTCAAAAATCATCCATCATGACCAAGTAGGCTTCATTCCTGGGACACAAGTCTGGTTCAACATTCCCAAGACCATAAATGTAATTAAATATATCATTAGATGCAGAAAAAGCTTTTGATAAAATCCCCTTTCTTGATAAAAACTCTTGAACTTCTAGGCATACATGGAACACATCTCAAAATAGTGAAAACCATCTATGAGAAACCCACAGCCAGCATACTCCTAAGCAGACAAAAATTGGAAACATTTCCCCTGAAAACTGGAATAAGACAAGGATGCTCACTCTCACCCCTCCGGTTCAATATAGTTTTGGAAGTACTGGCTAGAGTAATAAGAAAAGAGAAGGCAATCAGGGGTTATCAAATAGGAAAAGAGGAAGTCAAGTTATATCTCGTTGCAGACGAAATGATTGTATACCTTGAAATCCCAAGAGAATCTGTCAAAAACCTCCTTGCACTAATAAAGGACTTTGGGAAAGTCTCGGGTACAAAATAAATGTGCAAAAGACAATCACATTTCTTTAAACAATAATAAACAAATAGAAACCTAAATAAAAAGCACAATCCCATTCACAATATCCACACACACAAAAAAATGAAATATCTTGGCATCTTCCTAACCAGAGATATGAAAGACCTTTACAATGAAAACTACAAAATACTGCTCAAAGAAATCAACAATGACACAAACAAGTTGAAAAATGTCCCATGCTCATGGATTGGAATAATCAACATTGCTAAGATGTCCATTATACCTAAGGCAATCTACAGATTTAACACAAATTACTAGCAACATTCTTCTCAGATCTAGACAAAACAATACAGGAATTCATTCGAAATCACAAACAACTAAGAATAGCCAGAACAATCCTCAGCAAATAAAACAAAGCAGGAGGTATCACACTACCAGACTTTAAACTTTACTATAAAGCTACAGTATTCAAAACAGCCTGGTATTGGTACAAGTACAGACATATAGACCAATGGAGTAGAATTGAGATTCCAGAAGCAAAACCTCAATTTCTCAAACAATTCATCTTCAACAAGGCCTCCAACATCCACCAGTAGGGAGAAGAGAACCTATTCAGTAGATGGTGCTGGAAAAACAGGCTGACCATATGCAGAAGTTTCAAACAGGCCCCAAATCTATTGCCATACACAAAAAATGAACACTAAATGGATCAGAGACCTAAATGTAAAACCTCAAATCATAAGAACTTTAGAAAATGCAGGATACACCCTTATGGAAGTTGGAACTGGCATCCAATTCCTGAGCAACACCCGAAATGCACAGGCCATAAGAGATAAAATAGACAAGTGGGACCTCATTAAACTGAAAAGCTTCTGCAAAGTCAAAGAAACCATCAAGAGAGCCTGGAAACAGCCCACAGATTGCTAAAAAATATTTGCCAACTCCATGTCTGACAAAGGCCTAACATTAAGAATCTACAAGGAACTCAAATGTGCTGAAAAGAAAAAAACAAACCCCATTACAAAGTGGGCGAAATATATGAATAGACACTTCTCAAAAGAAGACATATGAGCAGCCAACAGATACATGAAAAAATATTCAGCTTCACTAGTCATAAAGGAAATGAAAATTAAAATGACACTGAGATACCACCTAACTCCAGTCAGAATGGCAATCATCAATAACTCAAAAAATAACAGATGATGGAGAGGATGTGGTGAAAAGGGATCACTTCTACACTGTTGGTGGGAGTGTAAACTAGTACAGCCTCTGTGGAAATCAGTGTGGCGATTCCTAAAAGTTCTACAAATCAATCTTCCATATGACCCCACAATTCCCCTACTGGGAATATACCCAGAAGAACTCAAATCACTCTAGGAAAAAGATACCTGCACACGAATGTTTATCACAGCATTGCTCGCAATACCAGGATCATGGAACCAACCATGCTGTCCATCAAAAGAGCACTGGATTAAAAAAATGTGGTACATATACACAATGTAATATTACACAGCCATAAAAAAAATCATGAATTTCGCAGCAACATGTATGAAATTAGAGTGTATAATGATCTTTCACAGAAACAAAGATCTGAGTATCACATGTTCTCACTCATAAGTGGACCTTGAACAACCACCATAATACTATAAGAAAAGGATTGACTGTGGTGGGAAACTAAGGGGAATGGGGTGTAGGGAGGGGAAGGGAGTGTAGGGTGAGCTTGATGGTAGTCAATATCTCTCTGGGGAAGGGGGGCATACCTCATCAACAAGGGTGCCTGACAATGAATATTTGTATACCTAACCCTTAACTGAACTCCAATTTTAAAATAAAAAATATACATTAAAAAAGATATGGTAAATAAACTACTAGAACTATTAAGTAAATTTAGTATTGCTACTGGCTATAAAGTCAATATGCACAAATACTTTTTTATATTTTAATAGTCAGCAATTAAAATATAAAATTTAAAAATATTGTCAAAAAACAAATACTGAGGAATAAACTTAGCAATAACTATAGTATTGTAAACCTGTACTATGATTTTTTTAAAAATACTGTGAAAAAGTCTTAAAACCTCAAAAAGGTGGAGACCTGAAAAATATTCATGAATTGAAAAATTCAGTATTGCTTACGAAGCTACTCCTTCCAATGAGAACTTTAAGTTCATTGCAACCTCACTGAAAAATTCCAAGTCTTTTTTCTTTTTTTTTTTTTTTTTTTGGTAAAAATTGAAAAGTTGTTTTCTAAAATGCCTGTGGACATGCAAAGGATATAGATGATCTAAAGCAATTGTCTAAAAAAAGAACAATGTTGAGGGACTTACACTTTGTGTACTTCAAGGATTATTATAAAGACATGGTAAGCAATATAGCACGATACTAGCCTAAGAATTTACAGATCTGGCCAATTGAATGCAAAAGACAGCCCAGAAATAGACCAAATTCATTTGGTCATTTGATTTTCAACTAAGGTATAAGACTAATCCCAGTTAAGAAAGAAACGTCTTTTCAACAAATAACACTGTAACAACTGAAAATTCATACAGGGGAAAAAAATGAATCATTCACAAAAAGTAAATTGAGGTTGATAATAGATATAAACATAAATAATTAAAATGATGAGCCGGGCTTGGTGGCTCAGTCTGTAATCCCGCGCCTTTGGGAGGCTGAGTTGAGTGGATTGCCTGAGCCCGCGGGTTCGAGACTCACCTGGGCAGTGAGACCTCATCTCTACAATAAATCAAAAAATCAGCCGGGCATGGTAGCGCATGCCTGTAATTCCGGCTACTCAGAAGGCTGAGGTGGAAGGATCGCCGGAGCTCAGCAGGCGAGGCTGCAGTGGCTGGGAGCGGCCACTGCACTCTAGTCTGGGCAACCGAGTAAGATTCCAACTCAAAAAAATAAAAATAAAATAAAAATAATAATTAAAATGATGCGTGTTTTAGAATACAATGGAAAATATCTTCCTGACATGAGTGTACAAAATTATATATCCTATATGGTTTAATTGTTATGAAATTGTATAATATAAAATACTAATACCATACTAACATCATAGTACTATATAGTAGAAAAAAATCCAAACAGTGTTGCTGTTGTTTTTCTAGAGGTTAGGAGCAGGAATTGACTGAGAATGAGCATGAGGACAGTAGTCTTGCGGTGACAGTAGTCTTCTGAAACTTAAAAAGAGTTTGAGTTCTGCAGATGCATGCATTTGCAAAAAGTCATCAAGTGATACACTTGAGATTTGTATATTCCATTGAATATAAATTATGCCAAAAAATATAAAAAGAAAGATAAATAGTGAAACCTAGTTAATTAAATATGTGCTGAAGTGTTTTGGGGATGTGTACAAATTATTGTAACTTACTTTAGAATAAATCAAAAAGTAATATAATGAATGAATACAAAGACATTTAGATGGATTGAAAAATGTTAATAGCAGAAATGAGGCAGTCAGAACTTTGATGTTCAGTGAAAAATTCTTTCAAATGTTCTATGTTTGAAATATTTTATATTAAATTTAAGGGTAAAAAAGAAGGAAAAATTAATTACTCAAAACTCAAACCTGCAATCAGAATAATATTAATGA
Organism: Carlito syrichta; assembly: GCF_000164805.1. NCBI lineage: Eukaryota > Metazoa > Chordata > Mammalia > Primates > Tarsiidae > Carlito > Carlito syrichta. The sequence continues at coordinate 39,328 of NW_007258189.1, read as the reverse complement.
CATGAAGATTTATTAGGGACTGGCTAGAATTTCTAACATCTTATCTATTTTAAATATTGCAAGAATTCTCAGTTATGACAACATTTATTATATTTATTTATAAGATAAAATAGGAATACTAAATACCTTGCTAGTGTTCTGTGAGTATCATTGAATTAGGTTGAGCACAGTGGCTCACACCTGTACTCCCAGCAAATTGGGAGGATGAGGTAGGAGGATCACTTGAGGCCAGGGTTCAAAACTTGCCTGGGCAACATAGCAAAAACTTGTCTCTACAAACATAAAAATAAAAGTAAAAAATTAGCCCAGGGTAGTGGTGCACATTTGCAGTCCTAGATACTAGGGAGGCTGAGATGAGAGGATCACTTGAGCCCAGAAAATTGAGGTTACAGTGAGCCATGGTCATGCCACTGCACTCCAGTCTGGATGACAAAACAAGTTCCTGACAATAATAAAAATAATAATGAAAATGATAATAATAATAATAAATACTGTCTTGTTTGATATTAAAGTTTGTCTTCTAAGTTACTATGCTATATGCCTTTCAGTGTTTGAGCAGAATCAATTTAGCAATAAAGGTCCTAAAATGCAAAGTAACCTCTCCTAATGAACATCAGAGTTGTCATACAGAGCTGACTGAACACAAGTCAAATTAGATTATATATATATAGTTTTTTATTCCTTAGATATATGCAAATTCTTTGGTATTTATTAGGACTTCCTATACATGTTTAGTGTTTAATCCAAAATAATTCTTATGAAAAATTATAATTTCAGTCATTCCCAAAAATATATTTTGTCCTTAAAATTGTAAATTACAAAATCTGGCTGATTGGTAGTTCATACATAATAATAGAAACAGAATAGAGGAGAGAGGAAAAAAGGAAGACAGAAAGGAAGGAAGAAAGGAAGAGAGGGAAAGAAGGAAGGGGAGGGGAGGAATGGAGGGAGGAAGGGGGTGAGGTAAAAAGGGAGGGAGAGAAAGGGAAGGAAGCAAGGAAGGAAGGAAGGAAAAGAGGGAAGGAGAGAAAGAAAGAAAGCGAGTGAGAGAAAGAAAGAAAGACAGAGAGAGAAAGGAAAGAAAGAAAGAAAGGAAAGAAAAAGAAAGAAAGAAAAGAAAAAGAGGAAAGAAAGAAGAAAAGTGACAAGGAGAATAGGAAGGGACAGAGGAAGGAAAGAACAAAGGAAGGAAGGAAAGGAAGGAGGGAGGGAGGGAAGGAGGGGGAAAGAATCTTGTCTGGGCAGATTAAAATGCACTCTAGTGGAGAAACGTAGTTGGAATTCCTCCTTTTACAATTTATTCTGAGGTTTCTAAACCCTCAAATATATATACTGAGGTTTTTTTTTTTTACAATAACTGGATTAATTTTATTAAATACTAAATAAAGGAGAAAATATGCCAGATTAATAGTAAATAAACTAATGGCCATCAAAATGAGAGGATATTTTGCTTATGTTAGAAATACAGAGAGAGAGAGAGAGAGAGATAAGAAAAAGTTTCAAAATACCCAATGGTAGAAATTAAAGTCATCATTAGTTATTAAAACTTTTACATAAACAATGGAAAAAATTCAACAAGTTGATGATTATGTGTTATAAAATATGATGAACTTGATTCCATATAGCTGAAATATAAAAGAAAAACAGGTACTTAAATAAGTTTGCCAAAGCTAAATTCTAAGAATGAAGATATAAATGAGAAAATACAAATATGTGTATTAAAAGTAACCACTCTCTAACAGCTCTTAGGTTTTATTAATGCCATTACTGAGTTCAGCAATTTGGTCCATGGTAAAAAGCATGTGGTCAATCATACTGTAGCAAATCTACTTATTCTTGATCCCTAATAAAATACATCAAGGAATGATCAGAAATCCTCCAAGTGTAAAAATCTCAAAACCACTACTTACCTAAGCTGTGTAAATATTACTACCTTTAATCTTTGTTGATTTTAATAAGAAAATTTTCATTTTTGTGCTTTTCCCATAAACCTATAAATATTCAAATGAGTTATAAATTCATCTTGAATATAATGAAGCAGATTTCTGTTATTTATGCAAGGGCTACTTAATCCTTCTTCCATTAAATGTCAGCGAAAAATTCATCTTGGTTTTTAATTTTATCTTAAAGCAGCAGAATAAAAATTGTTACCTTATACTAGATTTATACTTATCTAAATTTTGAATGGTTGCAGCCATCCTCTCTATGTTCAAGCAATGCACATTTTTATGAATATTTACTAAACAGCTACTTTGTTCCAGACACTTTTCTAGATACTGAAAACATAGTGTTATAAAAAAGAAGATAATATTTCTATTGTATAAGGCTTTTAGTCTGGTAGGGAAACTAAACATAGTCAAGGATAATAAATTATTTCAAATTGTGGTAAGAATTCAGAAGAAAATAAAACAGCCTGTTGTGATGTATAATAACTTGTAGATGCCACTTTAGATTTGGTCTTCACGGTATAGCTATCTGAAATGTTGACCTTATTGTGATACCATGTCAATATCCAGGAGACTACATTGTAAGCAGAAGAAAATGTCAAGGCTCTAAAGTATACATGAACTTGGCATAATTTTGTAAATCACTAAAAGCAAATAGGGCTAAAAGGATGGAATGAGAGAAAGAGGAGATGTGATAAAGTTAACAGGGTAGGCAAACTCATGCAGAGACTAAAAAGACATGGCAAAAAATCTGTATTCTTCAGTACAGTAAAAACCACTGACAAGAGAAATGATATGTGTTTTCTAAATATTATTGTTTTACATTATGTAGCTAAACAATATAGACATATTGTGTAGATAGAAAACATAGACAAACATGGAAGTTAGAAGTATAAAGGCAATGAGTGACATTCAGTATAGGATAGGCAGAAAATGATAATATCTTGAGAAAGGATGGTAACAATGAGAAAAGAGAGAAGTAAGAGGGTTTTAGTGTTTTGGTTATATTTAAAAAATAGAATTGAAGATTCTCTTTGGGACCCTGCTAATATGCATTTTCATCATCCAAGTAGAGCTATCAAAATGGCCAACAAATATATCACTTTGCTCCACGAACTAAATATAAAGAACCTAATTCCACACACCTGAGTTACAAAAACAAAGGAGGGAAATAAAAGGGAATTCAAAATGTAGAAATGTGATTAGATTTGGTGAAACTAATTTATAAGCAATAAACATATAAATAAGAAAATATGAATGTGTTTATTTTTATTTAGTATTATTTATCTAAACAACTAACTCTAGGAGTTCTAGCCAAAACCAATAAAAATGTAGATTAGCACTATTTTATAACATTCCCAAACAAAACAAAGTGAAAAACACCAAAAATTAATTAATATTTAAGCTTCATTTGTAAGAATATCCATGCTTATTAAAAGCTATTACAACCTTATTTTAGCATACATCCATCCTTCATGACAAAGTACTATATTTTTTTATCACTACTTTTTCTTTTTTTTTTAATCAATATTTTTTATTATGGTTTTGTGAGGTACAGTTAAGGGTTAGGTGTACAATTACATTTTATTCAGGCACACTGTTGATAAGATCACTACCTTTTCAAAATGACTAAAGAAGTAAGGAGTTAAAATTTATTTGAATGAGAAATCCTGGAAAAAATTGAGGATATTGAGTTTAAAGAGATAAAATCATAGCAATCCCAATAACTGCTTTCTAATATTTAAAGTCCTTGATTATTTAAGAATAATTTACCTTTGTTTAAGTAGAACTTTGGAATAGATTTTTAAGGAATGCATATTAAATAAAGGAAGACATTTTTTCACTGCACAACTAGGAAGATTAACCTAAAGAAGAATTAGGCTAATTTGAAGTGTTTGAATCTTTATTCCTTTCACTATTTAATTATCTGCTTACTCATTCTTGCCATGGTTTATTGACTCACTAACACCCTTTCAGAAATTGTAAAAAAAGTTGGCATCTACCTCACACAATGATATATTCTATATATAGGTTTAAGAGATTATCATTCAAACTGGGGTGCATTTGAGTAAAACGAAAGCTTTATTACTCTTCAAGCTAGAAAAACCGTCATAGAGCAGAACTGTCCTGAGCAGTTCAGGGTGTATGGTAACCCCAGTTTCTTGTAAATAATAAACGAACATCATCCTTATATTGCTTTCTTAATCTCCATAACTCTTTAATCCTCTTCACCTTTGTGTCACTTTGGCCTCTAACATGGATGACCATAACCTACAAAATATCAACTCTTAACTAATCCACACTAACTATTTTAACCTGTACCATTCCCAGGTTCAAACACAACAACTTAGTCTTTCAGGTTTTCATTCCAGTACTGGAGGGAATTGATAAGTTTTAACTTGATTTAAGAAACTCTTCACCTAATAGAGATCTAATATCTGAACTCCTGCACCATTTTTGTTCTTTGGCCGCACTTGGTCAGCAGAGCCCAAACTCAACCCTATTCCCGTTAATACCACAGCAGTGATATTTTTAATACTGACAATTTCCAAGCTTCCTTCTCTATGACAACCAGCAACCCCAAAACAACATGTTTAGTTATTTTTCTCTTTCACTTGTCTTCTCACAATCTCTATAATACATTCTCCATAAATTAAAAATATTGAGGCAAACTGAAGGGGATTTTTTTAATAAGTCCTGATTTTTTTAGTATTTCTTTATTTCTACCCATGTTATATCTGAAATAACACAATTTTGCTTTGAGGGCAAACTCTTGACCAGAGCTTAGAACCTTTTAAAATCCTCTGAAACATTGGCTTCATCAATTATCATCTTTGTATCTAATGATTGTTTCCCTTAATTTGTAATTATGCTCACAAACCTCAGTCTTCTTTAAGAAAGTAATTAAAATAAATATTTTTCTGTAACTTCCATATTTTTGTCTCTTCTAGGCATACTCTTTCTAAAAATAAGTTATCTCAATTTGTTACTTCACATTTTTTTACAACCTACTACTCTCTAACATCATCCTTGATGATATCAAGGAAACTTCTGCTGCCTAGATTCCCAACTGATATTTTGATCACATTATTCAACCTACATTGTTTTAGTATCCAAAATATGCCAGGTACTGATGAATTGCTTAGATTAAATAAGTAGTGGGCTGTGGGAAATAAAAGACAGACAAAATTTCTTCCTTCAAGTTTGCATTTTACTAGAGCTAACAGATTTTTTTTTTAATCAATAAACATTCTAGGTAAATTATATAGTATGTTAGGAGTTGGCAAGTGACAATTTTTAAAAATGTGTCAAAAGACGATGAGCAGGAAAGAGAATCAGAACTGTCCTGGAAGATGAGTTACAATTTTAAACTGAGTATATGTAATTGATCTAATTGATAAATTGATATCTTAAAAAATGATTTAAGAGAAGTAAAGCAAATAGCTACATAAATAAGAAGGAGTGCATGTCCAGCATGCTCAAGGAGCACCAAAGAGGTCAGTGTGGCTAGAGCAAAGGAGGACACAGCAAAAGATAAATTTACAAAGGTATGAGAACAAGATTATGTACAATTTTGTAGGATATTATAAGGTAAATGATCTTCATTTTAAGCAAACTGGGTTCTGTGAAGGTTCTGAGCAAAGGAGTGACATAACCTGACTTAGGTTTTTAAAGGATCAAGCAGAATCCTCTATTGAGAATAGACTTTATTGTTGGGAGCCAGCCTTGGAGGCCCACCTGATTGACAGGGTCCTGGTGTGCTGGACCGCAGGGCAAGCCCGGGAAGCTGAGGCCCTTCTGTCTTCCACCTTTGCTGTTTGGTACCACCGAAGAATTCTGTGCAGTCGTGGAAGAAGAAAATGACATGTTTATGCAAAGTACTCACAGCTAACCTGAGAATATCATGGTTCATTTTTCCATTTTCCCACTATGCTGCTTGGCTTTTTCTAACATATGCAAGGGCTAAACTCTGAAGCACATCAAGAATACTTTCTTCCACTTGGTTATAGGTTACTAGATATTGCTTAAGTAATAAATGATATAAGTATATTCGCTCCTTATTTGATGTAGGATTATGCAGTTTAGTGTTTAGAAATAAGGTTTTTTAGAGGCACAAGTTTATAGTAAGTTCATTATGAATTCATTATAAGTTCTAACACTTATCTAGGAGTTATGTAGTTGATTGATAACACTGTTTTCACTGACTTAGGATAAAGATTAATCATTAAGGTTTTTACTTCATTCAATAGTTAAAACTCTAAGTTAATATGTATAGGTGGGTTTTTACTGAACTCATAATATACTAATCAGACACTTTTATGATAACTTAGCTAAAGACAGAAAGCAACCTTGGGGGCCTGGGAAACATTACTAAAATCTTCTTTTGAGTTCTCTTTAGAAACAAGCACTGCAGAATAAGAGAAAAGTAATGAAGATACCTGGACAAGAAAGGCAATGATAGAGCTTTGAAGGCCATAAAGCCCCAGAAGGAAAACCACTACTACATGAAAAACTTTATACTTGGAAACTCTCTGGAGACAGTTCAAGGACTGTAATTCGGGACTTTGGACTAAAACTATCACCTTTAGCCTTATGAATAAGACTCATTGTCTGAATGTTTACAGGGTTCTTGTCTTGTTTGTTGCTAAGATCACTAGATGGTGGTAACTTGTAGAGGATATGTACATGAAGGAATTTTCTTTGTCTTGCCCCTTTACGAATGGTATAAAAGCTCTGTGTTAACCAACATTAAATTGTCATCTGTTCAGGAAGAGGTGTCTGGGTATAATATTTTCGTCCTTTGCCTATCCGTCTCTCCTTCAGGAAATCTCACAACCCTTGTGGGGCTGGAACCCCGTACTTTATGGGCAAAGGTTTGTGCCTGGATGCTATTGTCATAGCCCAGGAGGAAGTTAATAGGACTTATACCAATATGGTAGCATGTGATGATGTTGGAAGTACCACTTACTGCAAGGTAAAGGTCACATTTTGAATATTTTTCAAGGTGGTTCTAACAGGATTGAACACGAGATCTAAGTGAAGAAATGGTACCAGGCATTTGGTCCCAATCTACTGGACCAAGTAGATCTCAATGAGGATTTCAGAAGACCTGAATACCATTAGACACTAAAAAGTCTACAAAGCCCAAAGAAAGAAAAGCATTTCAAGAGGGAAATCTTGAGAAGTGTTTCTGCTGCTACCTGCATGGCATGTGATCCTTGTACAGCAGCACAGTCATTCCCAAAAATCTTGTTAGAAATTTGAAATCTCAGTCCCCTACCCAACCTACTAAATTATATATTCACAAAAAAGTCTCTCTATATGTATATGTATGTTACTTTATTTTTATTTAAAATTTTTTATTTTATATTCAGGTGGCACACATGCAAATTCATTACATGGACAATTGTGTAGTGGTGGAGATTGGGTCTCAGGTAGCCCATTCCCCAGACAGTGAACACTGCACCGCATAGGTAGTTTCTGAACTCCAGTCCCCCTTTTCCCTCTCCCCTTATTAGTGTCCCTGGTACCTGTTATTTCCATCCAAGGAGCATTATTTTAATAATATGGCATATCAGAGAACAAGGAAGAAGCATATAATTGACAAAAATGGCTCATTCTTTAAAAAAAATCCCCTTATGGTAGAAGTATTTGTGGGTTGTAGATTGTTTTTAACCTGGAGGAAGGATAGTGAAAATTGCTGTGAGCTGTTTTATATAGGAAAATTGAAACTACAACCAGACAGATATATTTTATAAGCTAGAAATGCATGCTGTTCATCAATTTTTTAAACTAATTTTATGTATCTGTGTATTGTCCTTCCCTAAATTTCTCTGATTTGGAGAAACTAATTTCTTTTTATTTTATTTTATTTTATTTTTTCATTTTAAAGATGTGGGGTACAATTCAGGGTTAAGTATACAAATGTTCATTATGTAGGTGACCTTGTTGATGAGGTATACCCCTTATTCCCAATCAGATTCCTATTATTGCCAATCCCGCTTCCCTGCTCCCATCCTAGCAGTTTCCCGCTACAGCCAATCCTTTTAGTTTTTTATAGTATTACAATAATTGTTCAAGGTCTACTTATGAGTGAGAACATATGATACCCAGTTCTTTGTTTCTGTGAAAGATCACACAGCATAATAGACTCTAAATCCATCCATGTTGCTGTGAAGTTCATGATTTTGTTCTTCTTTATGGCTGCGTAATATTCCATCACATATATGTACCACATCACACTAATTTCTAAGTCTCTTTTTTTCTGTCAGTTTATTTTATGTAGCTGCAATCACAAAATGATTTGGTCATAAATGACCATGAATTGTCATCCTAGAATTTGTTTAGAAATGCTAAAACAAAGGTCTTCAGAGACTGCAAAACAGATGCAAGTTCATATAGCTAGTTAGAAGGAAAGTTGGGCTAGAATAAAGAACCACTGAATGCTTGAAGGTAATTACACTGTAATTTTTAAAAAGTGTTTCATAGTTCAGATTTCTCTTGGCTGCATAATTTTACTGTAAATGTGAATAAATTGACAAGCATTGTCTTTTTACAAAATTCTTGACAAAAAAACACCCATGAGCACATAAAGAAGATAATTTGAATTAATATGCTCATAATATGTACATATGTCTAGGTCAGTACAGTTAAATTAAGGGTTACTGTTTTTGCATGTTAATGTTACTGTCATATATTTGGTAACAAACAAGCATTAAAAACATAAAACATAAATCTCAAAGCAATCAACTTTGAAAATGACTTTTCATGCCAAATTTTCCTTCATCTAGAATGTAACACTAATAATAACACCTCTAGTCTGCCACAGCCCAGACAGGCAGATAAGCTTCTCTCAGGATGTCTCAATTAATATTTGGAACTTGTCTTTCACTATTTTTTTTTACAAATATCAGTGCAATTTTTATACATTCCACTCAAAACACATTTTCCTAATATTTTTAGAAATGTTATTTCAGTACTATGTTTCTCTCCTGCACCTAGCGTTTTCTTCCATAACATTCTTACCATGAGCTCCTGAATTTTTGTCTTTCTATCCTGGAATGTTAAACTCAAGGCAATTTCCTTCTTAAGGAGTTATGTGATCCATTGTCAGACTAGAACTGATCTTTCTCTTTCTGAGCATCTGGAGAATTCTTTCTTTTCCTATTTTTGTTATTTACCTTTATTTCATCACTGCATATTATTACAACTTGTATTTGGCTATTAGAAAATTTACTTAGTTCTTAAATTGTGGGATTCTTAAAGATAGGAATGATATCTTCCTTGAAAGAACTGTAACTCTATGGACAAGTTATGCCATAATAATGAAAATAGCTAAATTTGATTTTATATTTATACCTCAAGTTATTTCATGTATATACACACATCATATATATATATGATGTATGTCATATATATGGCATCATAAAACCATAAAAAGCAAATTCTGTCAACCCAAGGTGTCTAAATACCTTGCCAATCTGCAATCAAGCTCTCAGTTACGTTACTAGGATTCTAACCCTTGATTCCAGAGACTGATTGTATTGTTTTACATGATTTTTGACAAAGCAGGGGTCCAGAATTTAACAAATCCTAATTTATACCCCCAACTTTTTCTCATTCTATGTGGCAAACTTTGGGAGCAAATTTTCTGATATTTTCATCTTCTTCTTATAACATGGTAACAAGTGATAGTGACACTATTATTATTCATTCAGAAAGTTAATACACTTAAAGCCTGTAGACTAAAAGATCTATCTACTAAATCATAGTCCTATCCTTTTTTTTAATTTCTGTGTTCTCCACAGAGCTTATCACAATATTTTTTTCAAAGTGAGTGTTCAGTAAATTTTAAAAGTAATTTGCATATATCACAAAAAACAAATTGCCTATCTTTCACTTCTTTTTAAGAAAGATTTGTTTTCAATCTATAGAAATATATCACAAAGTCTCTTTGACTCATGAGTAACTCGCTTTGGCATTGCCAAACTTTATCATGTTTATGGGTCTTATCAGGAAAATACTCTAGAAAGCCAGGCTGCTAGTTGTGCATGCTTTGAGTTTTTCATCTGTCACTGAGAACTGACCTTTTTCATTTGCATCAATAGCGAAAACCAGTTCTGCACCACGTTTAAAGAAAGAAAGAAAAGATTCTTAAGACAGGTTCCCATCACTTTCAGTCTAAGAAAATAGTTTTAACAACAGTGATGAGTGACTTTTCTCTGAGAAGCCACAAGCAATTGTGTTGTCAGTATGAGAACTAAAAGCATTTGGTTTATACATGTGGTATGGCTGTCTTAATCTTTTAGTTCATCAAATTCCAAGGAGTGAGCAAAAGGCAAAGACTGTAACTTTAGCTGCCAAAGAGAGTGTGAATCATTTCTCTCAAGATTTTAAATATCCTTTTTTTAGCTTGGAGGCATAAAGCAACCAACCTGAATGAAAACAGATTTGGGCTGTAAGAAGAAGAGAGAATTTAACCAGCATATGCTAAAGTGTCTTACTGAAACAGAACAAAAGTTTTATGCATAAATGTTACTTTTAAAAAAATAGGCAGCAAATTGTTCACACTGTGTTTGCTGGACCTTATTATACCTTTAAAGAAAGGTCATGAGAATTCTGCTAGGATAAAGAATCAGACCTTATAAAAACAATAATCTTTCACGAAGAAGGTCTTTTGATACTTATTGATAATGCAGCTTTTTAGTAAAAACTATTTACATGGCTCTAATTTTAGGCTTGCATAGACATATATTACATTGTTTTATGGATTTACTATATTGATAATCTTTTACTAAAATAGCAAATTGTATATTATTTAATTTGACATGTAGTAATAATAAACCTATGGTACAATAGAACAAATCAAGAAGGCTAGAATGAACTCAAATACATATAAGAATTTAGTTTGTGATTAAAATGATATCTTAAATCAATATGGAAAAATTTGATTATTCAAAGAGTTCCATAGAAATAACTGGGGAGTCATCTATCTATCTTGTATATGTATCAATATTTCACTCCGTATGACAAAATAAATCTCAATGAGATACAAGTACAAAGCATAAAAATAAATAGTAAAAGTACTAAATAAAATATTAACGTTTTCAGTATTGACTGGAAAATTATATTTTAACTTTTATACAAAGTTCACGGATCATAAAAGAAAGTTTTATAATTAGGTTATATAGTGGGAATTTAATATATATCCAACTTATTATAAGTTAAGTTAAAGGGGAAAAAATGTACACCTTGGCAGAATATCTGTAACACAAATAAGAAATAGATGCATGTCTTAAATATATCAAAAGCTGATACAAATGAACATAAAAGAACAGCTGCAGAAAGACAGAGGCCTTTTTTTCAAGTCTCTGCGTAAGTGATTCCTTATCAAAATGGTCTTCTCTGACAACCTTACAATGAACGGCATCCTGACAATTTCTCTAACCAGACTTTTCATTACTGAATACTTTCTGCAAGTTCTAGGAAGTCTGGTAGCAGGAGCTCTATATTTAGTTCATTATTATATTCTAGCTCATGACTCATTTCCTGATTTACAGTGTTTATAAAAATTTTGAGTGAATGAATGTAGAAAAAAATGTAATGAGACATCATAAATAACAGATTATAACCTTGAAAAGAAAGAATATATTTCTCAGAGGTAAAGGAAAAAACGATTAAAGGAAAAGAGAGTAAATGGGGATGTGTGTATATATGTGTAATAAAAAGTTGCCTGTGTTATAATCTTAGTACAAAGGCTGTGAACCACTACTCAGTGAACATATGATATTAGATAATATGGTTTTGTAGAGAACTGGATGAGCTTGCTTTTGTAAAGTTCCACATGATTGCTCAGCTGTCTAAAATCAAGAATAGAGAAATACAGTATCTGAAAATGCCTTGGCTTAGGGCTTCACAAGAAACGAATGCAAATGATAAATAATGGAATAATTGCACGATTATAGAGTATTCATACTTGACGTGGTTTACCATTGGCCCCACCATAGACAAATGAAGCTAGAAATGGGTGAAAACATCAGAGATAATGAGAGTTTGGAAAACACACAGGAACAATGGAGAGGAAATTTAGTAAAGTAGTGGGAATGAACATGCTTAAAAGACTTGAAATTTTTCTTTAAGATTTGCATTATATTTTCTCTTTCACTCCCAGTTTCTCTGACTGACTTCTCTTCCTGTGACTTCTTATGGTATCAATGTTCTCCAATATTCCTATGCATGAAACATTTCTCACATGATCTCCTTCACTAACACCTATAGTCTAATGATTCCCAAAGATGTGTCTTCAATTCTGTCTTTTGCTTTCTGTAATCCCAGCACTTTAGGAGGCCAAGGCAAGAGAATTGCTTGAATCCAGAATCTGAGACCAGCCTAGGTAATATAGAGAGACCTTCTCAGTACAAAAAAATTAAAAATGAGCACACGGAGGGAATGGAGGCTTGTGACTGTAGTACTAACTACTCCGGAGGCTAAGGCAGAAGGATTTCCTGAACCCAGGAAGTTAAGGCTGAAGTGAGCCATGATGGTGCCACTGCACCCCAGACTGGGCAGCAGGGTGAAACCAAACAAACAAAAACCAAAAAAAAAAAAAAAAAAAACAGACAAAAGGAGATAACTGCCATCCAAACTTTATCAGTTAGGCATCAATAATAGAAAACAGAAGCCATTCTATCTATGTTCAGGAGAAACAATTAAATACAGTGATCAAATGTATTTAACATTTTCAGGACTGGAGAGGCAAGCTCAAGGTTAAGACTCTAGAACCCATAACATAAATTATTAGGAACACACGGTTGCAGCTGTGTTCCATATATCAGATTGTCACGCCTACAAGAACTCTACCCTAGTGACACAAGATGTTTGGGACTGGGTTACTTTAGAAAACCCGATGTCCTCACAACTATGCTTGACAGGGAAAAGCCAAGTTGTTAAAAGACAAGTCTCCCTCCAACTTACTTCCAAGTTCCAAATGTTGTACATGTGCATCTACTTGGAGGCACCTACTTTGTATCAAAATTGTGGAAACAAAGGATTTTAGAAAAGTTGTTTTAGTTTTCCTAGCCTCTATAGGAAAGTAAATTACTATAAGGAGGTAAGCCCAGGTGCTGACTGTGAATGATTTATGATTACCACATGACCATATCAGCCTGAAATTTTAATATGTAATTTATCAAATATCAAGATATCTGTCAAACAGCTTCTCATCTTAAACGTCTCATCCTCATCAATCACATGATCTAGGAATCCTCCTTTATTAACCTTTCCCCTATTTCAAATTCCTATAGTTAAGTTTTATTGATTTCAATATTTAGAACAATCTACCATTTCTATAAATGAATAAGTTTTATTGATTCTAACATTTAAATATCTTCTGAGTCTATTTTTATGACTCTACTTGACCTTCCAACAGGAACAGATTTTCAACTTGGTTATGATTACTATTTTTTTCCATGATTGAAAAGATAATAAAATGCTTCTATTTAAAGTGATATTAACTAAATTTTTTAATTTAGTAAGCAATTTTAATGTAGATTCACTTATTATAAAGTATTATTTTAATTTTTTAGGTCGGTGTCAAAGATAAAGCATAATTCAGAGTGCTGGGAATGTTTATGTTATTTTAGACTTAGATTGTGAATTTTTTAAGTTCGAGTTTTATCCTACTTGACATATTTAATTTGAGTTTTAAAAAAGCCTGGCAATAAAGTTACATATTTCATGCTGTGATAAGATAAATAAATGCCCTCAAAGATTTCCACATCCCTACCAGTAAAACCTGTGAGTATGTAACATTATATCCAAAAGGGATTTTGTAGATGTAACTAAGGATCAAGGACCTTAAGGTGGAAATTATTCTGCATTATCCAGATGAGACCAATGCAATTAAAAGGTTCCTATAAGAGGGAGGATGCAGAGTTAGGTTCAGAGATTAAAAAGAGATATGATGATGAAGGCAGAAGCTGAAATAATGTACTTTGCAAATGGAGAAAGGGCCACAAGCCAAGAAATGCAGGTGGCCTTTATTAGCCAGAAGACACAGGGAAATGGATTCACCCCTGAAACTTTCAGAAGGAAAACAGCCCTGCCAACACCTTGATTTTAGGCTTCTGACTTCCACAGCTATAAGTGAATCTATAATGCTTAAAACCACTACTTTTGCAGTACATTATCATAGCAGCAATATGAAACTAATGCATCTTGTCGCCAATAATAGAGATTAACTTCAGTCTGGCATGATGCTTTATGGTGGGTCTATAATAGTAAACATGTAACTTGTACTGGATTGTAATCCTAGACTCACCAGCATGCCTAGAGATTCAAAGCAAAGAGGTTGTCACCTCTGCTGAGAAATTACTAGAAATGGACTGACTTGGTATTTTGTGTGTGTGTGTGTATTTGTTTCATCTCTATAAAAACAACATATTACTTTTTTTTTTTTTGAGTTGGAGTCTCACTCTGTCGCCCAGACTGGAGTGCAGTGGCCGCTCCCGGCCACCGCAGCCTCGACCTGCTGGGCTCTGCTGATCCTTCCGCCTCAGCATTCCAAGTAGCCGGAATTACAGGCATGCGCTACCACGCCCGGATGAGACTTCTTACATATTTAATGATGTCAGAATAGTATCCAGAGCCATGAAGTCGTTAAAAAAATACAAACAGTCATATATATTAGTGATACCATTTCTTATAATAAAAATGTAATGTGATTTGTTGCATGAAAAAGGTGCTTGATAAAATACATGTGCAATGCATTGATATTTAAAGAGACTTTACTACTTCTTCAATAATCTATAAAATAGGCTATTCCAAAAAAGAAAGCACCATTGTTAGAAGTCAGGCATATTCTTCCAGTGACATGCTTTCCAAAGAGAAATCTGTATACATGTCAAACCTGAGAAATATAAATAAACCTGTAGAGGGGCAATGTTACATTGCTGAGACATTAAGCAGAGGGAAAAAAGAGAGAGAAGGTATAAATCAAAGTGTCTTTAAGGAGAAATTTTTTTCTGTAATTTTTTGGTTTTGGAAATAACCATTGCTTGAAAATAATAGAACTCATTTATACTTTTCTGAATCATTTTAAGTTTTCTAAATTGAGCATATACCACTTTTGTGATTAGCGCAAACAAACATGAGAGTCAGAGGATTATTTCTATCTGTAATAGGCTAGATAGGATAGAAAAGAAATTAACCTCATAAGACCTGGAATGCATCCAGAAATCAATCATTAAAAGTGGAAGACTTAGAACAAGGGTATTTTTTTCTCTTGTTCTCCAAATGGTGAATAAAACACTCTAATTTTTCCACTCTCACTTCCTATCACAATCTTGGCACTAATTTTTTCCTTTTTTAAAAAAACGTAGGTTCCTGAGCTGTCATCCGTCTGCCCTCTATGTCTGATAGATAGAACTTTAGTACCCTTTCCACTCCCATTGTGCATACTTGCTATGTGCTTAAGAAACCATGTGCCTGGATATGCGGGGAGTTTAGGTAGGTTTCTTGACATCAAGCTCTGCCTGTTTTTTGGATGTGCTATGTTTTCTCAAAGTTGTGATGACAATTTTGTTGGACACGCATGGAGACTGCCTGCCTAGGTTCCTTTATTCTTTACCTTGCTGCCAAAACATCTCTTTTCAGTATGAATCTCATCCTAATAAATGGAAGTAGTGTGACCTTACATTCCTTTTCCTTACTTTTTGCAGAAGTGGCAATTCTTTCACCTTTCAAGATATGACTATATCAATATAGATCATATATGCCTCATGGTTCTGATGCCATTTGGAAACTATTTTTAAAATTCCCATATATTTAGCAAATATTCATTGAGATTTAATGAGTAGTACAAATGCATTAATTATGAAATAAATTATTTTAAATGTATTATTGAAAGGTCATTAAAAGCAATTTAGTGGGAATTTTCACTAAAGTGCTAATATTCCATCTGTACGCTCAATGTGCTATTTTATATTTTTATTGAAATATGCATGTTTATATCATATTTGAGTTACAAATTCCTCCATTCTAGTATTACTGGTTATTTAAAAATTCAGTTCACCAGGCTCGGTGGCTCAGCCTGTAATCCCACGCCTTTGGGAGGCTGAGGTGAGTGAATTGCCTGAGCCCGTGGGTTTGAGACCCGCCTGGGCAACTTGGTGAGACCTCATCTCTACAATAAATCAAAAATTCGCCTGGCGTGGTAGCGCGTGCCTGTAGTTCCACCTACTTGGAAGGCTGAGGTGGAAGGATCGCCGGAGCCCAGCAAGTCCAGGCTGCGGTGGCCGAGAGCGGCCACTGTACTCCAGTCTGGGCGACAGAGTGAGACTCCAACTCAAAAAAAAAAAAAAAATTCAGCTCAAAGAGATCAGATGCAGCTGAAAAAATGAAATTAAATGAATATAATTCATTCACAAATGTTAGATATTTTATTACAATCTGTTATAGTCCTTGGATAGTTTTTGCTAAATTAATTTCATGAAAAAATTAAAAGCCATTTTCAAATACAAGTTATCTTAAAAATAAAGCTTTTACACTTAGAGTGTAACTTAATTCTAACCTAAAATGAATGTGTTCGATTTTCACAGAATGTGGCTTGATGAAAGTTGAGTCCATAGTCCCCAGGCAGCAGTAAATAGGCTAACTAATGTCACCAGTAGAGCGAGTATTAAATAAAAACTTAAAGTTAAGCAAGCTGATCTCATAAAATGTTGAAGAGAGAGAAGTATGGTAACACACAAAGATAATTTAGTGATTATAATTATTTTGGATTAAGAAATAAAATACAAATGGTGTATTCTGATAGAGGAAACCCCAGTCTTTTTAAATGAACTGGTGGGAGATAATGGAACTAACTGATGCCAGGTCAACACGAAACTAATTTTCCATTTTCATGAGGAACAGATGGTGTGGATGGACATGAAAATTGGCTTCATAGAGGGAAAAATGGTTTAGTTTGGCAAATTCATTTCAGAAAATATACTTCAGGAGTTAGATTTGCTTAGCCATATTGAGAATGTCCTCCTACTGATATGGTTGATTAAGGGTAATCATGACTATGTGTGCAATCTGTGGAAGAACAGCTAGATACCTCCCTTTGGTAAAATCCCTTCCCTGGCCAACTTGGTATGTGGAATAAGTTTTGGAGAATTTTCAGTTTATGTAATTTAATGGAAGCTTAATAAACACGAAAAAATATAACCTAGTGAGTTGATTAGATACACTTTCTGCTAGTTGGTGTTTATCCCATATTCTTGTGAAGAATACTTTGAGAAAAATGACAGAAGAGGTATTGAATATGTATTTTTTAAAGAATTAAAAAGTATTTAAGAGTAACCAAGTACAATGTTATCTAATATTTTATGTTTTTGATTTGTGAAGATAATTATTTTAAATCATGTAGATGTGAGACTGAAGAATCAGAAATCTCAAATTTAGTTTTCATGCTTTCCTCTAGTCAATGGTCTAATTTGGAAAATATAAGGAAAGTAAGGGAGGTGAACAGCCAGCTATACGTATTACACCAAATAACAGTTTTGCAAACTTGGACCTACAGCAATTACTCTAATTCTGTGGAAAAAGATAATATTACTTTTTGGAAATGGCAATCTGCATTCCAATCGTGAGATATTTTAAGAAAACATGAGGGAAAGAAAGAACAGGTCTCAGAAAAAATTCTAAAATTGGCTATAATTGAAGACAACATATGCTACATTGCAAGATATTTGGTAAAAATGAAATAATAAAATAAAACTCACTAATAATTTATAAGGAAAATAGCAGGATATGTGTCATTAGATGTAAATAATGACTGAAAGATCATGAGTAATAAACTAAATTAGCACAAAACTTTAACATGAGATAAATATCACATAGGTAATACCAAAATTGTGCAGAATTGAAATGATGACTGTGTTGACTATTAACATGTATCTTTTTCAAAAGAACTATATCTAAATCAAAAAGAAAGGAAATACACATAATTGTATATATAAAGAAAGCATCTACTCAAATGCACAAATAATTCATGAACTGAAGAACAGATATATGGACAAAGGAAAGAATTTGGGAAAGAAAATGAAACTGTTAAAAGATTGTAGCCCTACAAGCTAGGTAGTAAGTGTGAAAGGAACTATGGTATAATACTGTCTTAGTCTGATTTCATATTGAATAGAAGCACTAAGAGGAAATGCTGTTCTGATCTAAAATCTAACATAAAAGGAAGAAATAGCTATTGATTTAGAAATGCATAACATCGTGAAAGAATGGAGAAATGTGCTTAGAGCTCATTTTAACAAAGGAGTAAATGTAACTGTGATTTTAGGAAAGCAAATTTCCAAAAAATGCAGAAATTAAATATAAAGCTTTAATTAGAAAATAACGATGTACTTATTTAAAAGATTTGGCAGCCATACTCTTAGATTAAACCATATGAAATTTTCGTTTTTAATTGTCAAAAATAATCAAATATCAGTAATGTCAAATGGCTCAACAACAGTATGAATAAAAAATCTGGGTTAAATTGATCCAAATTTAAAGTGGTTCAAATAAATATAAGAGAGTTCAAATAGAAGTTCTCAAAAATAGTGCAAATTGGGTGTCCCTAGTTTCCAGATGGCTTTCCTTCATGCAGTGTCCCAGGACCCAGAAACAGCTGTTTCTATTCTGTACCTCTGCCCTTCTCAAGTGCTTCCTCATATTATGCTTCCATGGCCCAGAAGGAGAAAAAAAGCATGAAGGGACATCCCTACCTCATGTGGGGTTTGGCCCAGAAGTCTGTTTTCACATTTACTTATTGAGATCTTAGACTGTCATTGTGTAATCAGGAAGAAGAAGAGTAAATATATTTTTGGCGACAGTTAGCAACCTGTGATACACACCACATACACACACACACACACACACACACACACACACACACACACACACTGATAAAATTATTTTAAGAATTGAGTACAACAGCTTAACTAAAGGGACTCAAGAATTAGAAAGCCAGGGTTCAAATTTTGACTCTTCTTCCTTGGGGCACAGTCAGTGGTGCTCATCTAACCTTTCAGCATTTTTTTTTTCATATTTTGCAGACTCCGTGAAGCCACAGGTGTCCTAATTCTGGCCAATGACTGAAGCAAGGGAGCCATTATGTCAAAATGTCAGCATACTTCTCTACGTCTGTGGAGTCTGAGGCAGCCATATGTTCCAGAACCTTCAGCTACAGTACGGTGGAGCGTCTATAAGGCAGGGGCCCTGAGTGACCATGTAGAACAGAAGCACATTGTACACCCAGGCCCTGAAAGACAGGTGTTATGAAGGGTAAATAACATTCTTTTAGTATTAGGTTAATTATAATCAAAGTGTTATTTCTTACCACAGCAAAACCTAGTTTCTCATAATACATGACATATTGTATTTTTCTCATTTCTTTATGTATAATGTATGAAAATGATACAAATACAAGATTACAACATCTTTGTGAGGATAAAATTATCTAATGTATATAAAGCACAAAGGATACTCTCTGCTTGGAATATAATAATTATTAACTAATAATATAGTTTTAAAAGTTAAAAAAGTGTAAATATGAGCATCCTCAAGTCATATTTTTAGTAATCATAAATGCAAAAATGGTTATCACAATTTCAAAAAACATTAAGTGGTTCAAGTTTATACCATAACTTAATAAAAATGTTATTGTTTCCATTTTATAAATAAAAAACTCCAGATGCATAAAGTAATCAAGTTTCAATATCATAAAACCAGTAACAAATTGATAGAAGCTAGAGTTAATCCTAAGTAGTATCACACCAAAAGTTGTTACACTATCTCTTTGGATACATTTCAACTTCTAGAATGTTTAAAAATTAAATTGTTTTACTTTTAATATAATGTAAAAAATGAGCATTTTATTATAACGTTGTGCAAACAAATTTTAAAATCTTTTATTAGTAGATGCAAAGGAATCTTCATAATAAAGTTTTATTATGAAGTTTTTTGAAGTTTTATTAAAGACCATTGTGTACATAAGCAAGGCAGAACCCAAAATGTAAAATCAAGTTAAGAGAGTGGTAAAAGGAAAAGAGAGCCAATCTGAGAGCTACAGAGTAAAAACTTCCAAGGGCAACCAATAATTGTGCTTTGTTTTGTCTTAAGGATATTTGTTTGTTTTAGTCTACAGCCAAAGAAAAAGATGTCAGGAAGAATAATACCAGTGTTTGGGACCAAAGGCACAAGGATGAAAAATGAAATAGTAAGAAAAGTGATTTTTGTTTTGCTTTCTTCTGAACTTCAGAGGAGAATTAGTTGCACATTGAAAACTGACAAATAAAGCCACAAGAAAGCACCTAATAACTATCAATAAGTTATCAATAACTTTGTAATTCCCTGCATAATTTCCAAAGGTCTTAATATGCATTCTTATTGATCTTTAAAATATAAATTTTAAAAAATTAGAAATTTTAGAAGATGTGATAAATGAATTGTTTTCTTGTTTAAAGGGGGGCTAAAAGGGTATATGAGGAGGACACATTATGAAAATGCAGAATAGTAAACTATTGTTTAGTATTTTATGTCTATGACTTTTGGCCAAACAACATATACACATATACACATATACATCTTGGAATAATTTTCCTCAGATCATTTCCTCCCATTCTACATATAACCATTGTTTAGTATTTCTGTCTATGACTTTTGGCCAAATTCTGAAATAGAATATTAATATTAAACTAATTTTACTACTACCTAATAAAGATACAATACTCACAAAAAATATAACTTACGGAGTATTTGTAGTCTACATTTAAATTTGCATCATTTCCCAAAAGACTATCTGAAGAATGGTACAAACAGAACTTAACTGTGTCAGCATAAAATCTGGAAGCGTATTTTGTATTTTTTAATAGGTTTTTATCATGGTCCACATTTTCACAATTGTGTGAGTAACTAAGAGTAGACTCAGTGCAATGGAAAACATGCTTGACCTGGGAGCAGAAGACATGGATCTGAATATTCTTCTCTAGCCATTTGATTTTAGACATCAATTGCACAAAAAAATTTAAAATGGAAGCAAAAAATAAATCATTGACTTCTCTGTTAACCACAAACAATAACCTTTTTTATGAAATCAAAGTTTCATATGGGTTAAATGAGAAAAATACACATGATATTGCTCTGTAAACTGCAGTACACTCAGGAAAAATAGTTCTTTATAATGTACCAATAATTCCATACTTACATTGCTTTCCATTTGCCAGTAACATCACACAGGAGATATTGGTTTCCCACCATATTTTGCTTTTATTTTGTTTTCTTGATCTTTTTTTAAAAATTACTTTTCTTCCCCTAAAATTTGGTGTAAGTTAAATGCCTGTTTTTATTCTTGTATTGGATGTTTGAAGT
This sequence comes from Carlito syrichta, assembly GCF_000164805.1. Lineage (NCBI taxonomy): Eukaryota > Metazoa > Chordata > Mammalia > Primates > Tarsiidae > Carlito > Carlito syrichta. The sequence continues at coordinate 17,978 of NW_007258189.1, read as the reverse complement.
ATACATGCATCTTTTAGCAAATCAATTATGAATATCTCTCTACTCACCGTCCAGACAACATATACACCTTGGAATAATTTTCTTCAGATCATTCCCTCCTATTCTACATATAACCATTGTTTAGTATTTTAGAATCATTTTCTTTTCTTTTATCTCCCCGCTGAATGTTTTATGTCTATTGTTTTATATGACACCAATTTTTATTTCCAAGCATGTTTACTATTTTCGTTATACCTTCAGTACTTCCTGAAACAAATATCTTCCCTCAGGGTTTAATTTTATTCCTCCTAAAATTCAAGTTCAGAAATTTACTTGTTGCAGAGTTTTGAGTTGGAAGTACATATCCTTCTTTTTAAAAACATAAAAAAATCTTTATTTTCTTTCATTATAAATGACAGTTTGACTGTTTCTTGAATTCTAGTTTTATGGCATTTCTTTCAGTTCTTTGAAGAAATTATTTAGTTTTCAGTTGGCTTCTATTATCGCTGTAGAGCATCTGTGTCAGTCAAATTGTTTCTTTTTTTATAAATTATATCCTTAATCTTTCTTTTCGAAAGCTATTTTTGCCTTTGTTCAGTATTCTCTAATATTATCTTCCAGTGGCGTTACAATGAGATATACGTTAGGTCGTCTCATAATATTCATATCTATTATTTTTTTCTCATGCTTTCTATCTTTTTGTCTTTTTGTTTTTAATTTGAGATAATTTAATTAATGCTGAAAAACCAGAATACTAATGCTCTTTTCAGTTGTATATAATACCTTCTTATCTCATCTATCTCTTGAATTCTTTATTCCAATACATACAATTATTTAATTTCTAAAATCTGTATTTTTAAGCATTCTCATTTTAGTATAGTAACTTACAATTCTCCCACATTCTTGAAATATTGTTGTTTCATCTTCTATGTCCACTTTCTGACCTTTTTGCCTGTCTAATTCTGCTGGTTTTTATATTTACTGATGCACATAATGTTTATAATGTGTTTTTGTTATTTTGAAATACAAGCCCCTGCTCAAATGTTATAGTCAAGATAGAATAAACTTTTTTTTTGTCCATATATTTTTCTAAAGAAAGAGACATCTTGAATTTTATTTCATTGGGAATACAAATTTTAACAGTCTAGAATTAGTTAATGGTGATTTATCTGTCTGGGTTTACAAAACCATGCAAATAATGTTAATTCAAACCAAAGAAGACATCAACAAAAACTTGTGGTTATCAATTGTCAGATAAGAGCTGTTTTTTTTTTTTGTTTGTTTGTTTGTTTTCCTTCTGGAGCCCAGAAGGAGACATTCAGTCTTGCTCATCACCATCTATTGCCTCTCTCTATATTTTCCTTAATGCACATTTTCTCTTAGTATTGGTCTCTTAAAGTAGCCTGTTTTTGTTCTGTTTTGGTTTTGGTTTTTCAGAACTTCTTTTTGTAAGGTACCAATTCCCTGCCTCATGCAAGACTAAGTCTCTGACTTTTTTTGGTACTTTACCTTTAAAATACATATCATTTGACTACTAAAGTCACTGAGCACTTGTTTATCCTCCAAAGTAAGAAACTCTGTTAACTTGTGCTTTAAATACTGTTTTTAGCCTCCTCTCTATGTTTGATCCTCAAGTATTCATATAGTCTCAGAATCTGAACTCTGCATATAAAAAGGATTTTTGTCAAATGTTATTCTGCACATTTAAGTTTTTTTATAGAAAAATAGTTTCAGATAACATAACATGAAAAATTCTTGAAAATGTCAACAATGTCTATCAGTAATTTTTGAACTTTTTAAAAATCTTCGTTGGTTTATTCTTTCTTAATTTTTTAAATAAATGGATTTACCTAGAATAATTGTGGAATAAGCAAAAAAAGAAAGAAAAACAGTGAAATGGTAAAAATAGGAACAAGGTAAAATTGAGCATACATGACATTCTCAAGTACTATATAAAATAGGCAGGACAAGAGTACTTTTGGTATAAGCGGCTTGAAAACCATGATTTGTATGAATCAGAGGTCTCATAAAAAAAGAATCAGAGGTCTTCAAGCATTTGAGGAATGATGAAAGAAATGTTACCCATCTTTCATACTGCACTGCAAAGTGACTTGGAATTAAAAAAATGAGAGTTAAAAGGGACAAATGTTAGATCAATATAGGATAGACCTTCTAAACAATTAGAGATTTTACTAAAGAATTGGCTTCTGTTCAAAGCATTAAGGATTATTGTCAAAGAGAATATTTGAGTATCTAACTAACATGCTGCAGATGAAATTCCTGCTCTAAGTATCACTGATGGCATAACTCTCTCTGAAAATTTATTAGTCTATGGTTCTATGATTATACATTTGTCGTCTGTTACATAAAAATAGATTAATATGTTATTCACTAGTTGCTTATGAAACATACAGTCATCAGACTGAGTAAAATATTTTTTATATAATTCTCAATGCTACAACTCATGTCAGATTATTCAAAACCACTTGAAACAAATAAATAGGTATTTTAGGATATATGTCATATTACATTGGGCTATTTTATTCAGCTTTCCTCAGAAGCAAAGTTTCAGTGGCTCTAAAATGTTTTAAAGAAACTTATAGGAAAGAAAGCTTATGTGAGTATTTGATGCTGCAAATAAGCACTAATTATAAGCGTGATATGTTATTTAACTGAAAAATAAAAATAAAACAAAAATTTATGTTCCGTTCTATAAACATGATATTCCTTTTTTAAATGCAACATTGATAGTTGCTATATCTCGAGGCTGTTGTGGATTATGTTAGCTTGCCTATCACATATGTTTCCAATTTTTAGCTCAATGTATTCAGTTTAGTTGTATATATTCATTCATTTTACATATACTTACTGAGCATCTAGTTTTTGTAAAGTGCTTGTAGGCACTGCCATACAACAATGAAAGAAAAAAAGAATTGACTTTATTTTAATAATGGTTATGTTCAGGTGGGATGAAAAGATTTTAATTAAAGAGTTACTTAGTAAATATAAAAAATAAGACTAAGTTGTTTTCAAGAGGAGAAACATTTAGTGAGTAATCGTATTTATTAGAGGGAGTTGTAAGGAGGTCAGAGACGCCTTCTCTAAGTTAATGATGATTGATCTGAGACCTGAAAAGTACCAGGCATTAACTAGACAAAAGAGAGAGAATAGAGGCATTATAGATTTCCTGAAACTATTTCAGAAAGAAAGAACATCTTGGTAATATTACTTATGGTATAAAAAGTTTTCCTGAGCTGTAGAAATTAGATGAAGGTCATGTAGTTAGGGTTCAGAAAAACAGCAATGACGTCCCAGGATGAAACTTGACAGAATTACATCAACATTTTTCCTACATAAGGACTAACTTCTTTAAATTCTGGGTTTGAGCCTAGCAACGAAAAAAATCAAATATTTTAAATTATGTGGGCAACTTATACAAACTAGCTTTTGAGGAAGCATTTATATTTATGTATTTCAGCTCTACTGGTTTCATTTTACACGCAGGTAATTGAGAACTGAATGTATTAGAAAATTTCAGGGAAGCCAAAGTCAGCATCCTTTTCCTTGAAAGTTAGAGCTCATTTAACTGACCCTTTTGTCCCATGGTCCTTTTAAACCGAAGCCTACAGTCCCATCTTCACATCATTGATAATCTTTATGGACACATAGCTCATGCATTCTCTGTTTTGTCATTGATGTTAGTTTTTTATTTATTTACCCAATTTTACTTATTGTTAAATGTATTCCATTCTGGTTTCTGGCTTTATCATTCCACCAATACCCTTCTTAATAAGATCACCAATGACTCCTTAGATAAATCCATAAAGTATATTTTAGTCCTTATTTTGTTTGGGCTCACAAGCATTTGATGTCATTAGTTATTTTACCCCTTAAAAAGTATCACTTGAAACTGGATGCGGTGGCTCACGCCTGTAATCCCAGGGCTTTGGAAGGCTGAAGTTTGTGGATTGCTGAGTCCAGGAGTTAGAGACCTGCCTAGGCAATATAGTGGGACCTTATCCCTATGAAAAAAATAAAGAAAAGAAAAAGAAAGAAGAAAGAATGTCACTTGAGATTCCATAGCTAATAGTCTCCTTGATTTCCTCCTCCATGTCAATTTTTATTATGGTTGTTCTCTCTTTGTTCTTCCAATACTTCAGTATTGAAAACTCTTTAGGTATATGTCATCAGTTCACTTCTGGCTTACTTTGTATTCATTATAAATGCTTTTACCTGCCTTTGTAACTTCAAGAGCATTGGTTCACTTCCACCAACATTAGTGCCAACAACAACCTAGTCCAAACACTTTTATTGTTTGCTTAGTGTGATGGCTGATGTTATGTATAAACTTGACTGAGCCACAGGGTGTTCAGATATTTCAATTAAATATTATTTGGGGTGTGCCTATGAAGGTGTTCCTGGATAAAATTAACACTTGAACCAAAAGACTGAGAAAGTGGATTGCCCTCCTTATTGTGAGTAAATGGAATCCAATCAACTGAAAAGCTAAATAGAACAAGAAGGCTGAATAATAGGAAAATTCTCACGACTGTTTGAGATGAGACAGTGGTCAATTTTGGCCTTCAGACTCAGACTGAAACATCAGTTTTCCTCAGGTCATGAGCCTGCTGACCTTCAGACTGGAACATATATACCACCAGCTCTCCCAGTTCTCATGCATACAGACTCAGATTGAAACTACACATTGACTCTCCTTAGAACTTCTCACTTTCCGTATTACATGAACAAATTCCTTCCATGCAACAAGTGTGTCTGTGTGTGTGTGTGTGTGTGTGTGTGTGTTTGCATACGCCTTCCATATCTGTGGTTTCATGACTGTAGATTAAACAAAATATGGGCGGGGTTCAGTGGCGCAGCCTGTAATCCCAGTCCTTTGGGAGGCCGAGGAGAGGGGACTGCCTGAGCCCGCAGATTTGAGACCTTACCGGGCAACTTACTGAGACCTCGTCTCTATAATACATAAAAAATAATTTAGCCAGGCATGGTGGCACTTGACTATAGTTCGAGTTACTTGGAAGGCTGAGGTGGAAGGATCACCAGAGCCCAGCAGCTTGACACTGGGGTAGCTGTGAGTGTGCTACTGCATTCCAGCCTGGGCAACAGAGACTCTGAAACACACACACACACACACACACACACACACACACACACACACACACACGTATCAAAAATATAAATTTTTACTTGAATTTGTATCAAACATGTAAAGACTTACTTTCTTTGTCATTGATTTCTAAATAATATAGTATAACAACTATTTACATAGCTTTTACATTGTATTGAGTATTATATCTACGGATTATTTAAAGTATGTGGGACAATGCACACAGGTTATTTTAAAGATGTGGGGTGTAAATCAGGATTAGGTATAAAAGTGGTCATGGTACAGATAAAGTTTGGTCCTAGCTTTAGTCTCCATTTTGCCTGGTTTGAGATCAGGTACCCTTATTGAAGTTATGTCCCCACCCTCCCCCTGCCAGTATCCCAATATTGTCAATCACTTTCTTGTGATATTATGGTAAGTGGTTAGGGTTTGCTTATGAGTGAGAACATATGGTACTTTGTTCTTTGTTTCTGTGATAGATCACTGAGTATTATGGGGTGTAAATCCATCCAAGTTGCTGCAAAGTCCATATATTTGTCCTTCTTTATGGCTACTGAGTATTCCATCATGTGCATACCACATTTTTTTTTATCTAGTACAATTTTGATGGCAGCATGGTTGATTCCATGTTTTTGTTATTTTGAATAGTGTTGCAATGAACATGCATGTGAAGTTATCTTTTTGTTGAATTATTTGAGTTTGTCCAGGTATATTCCCAGTAGGGAGATTGCTGGATCATATGGAAGGTCAATTTCTAGTTCTTCAGAAATTGCCACACTGTTTTCCATAAAGGTTGAACTGCTCAAAGAAATTCAAAAGATACAAACAAATGGAAAAATATTCCATGCTCATGAATAGGAAGAATCAACATTGTTAAGATGTCCATCCTACCAAAGGCTATCTGAAAATTCAACACAGTACCAATTAAATTACCAACATCATTCTTCTCAGACCTGGAAATCACAATACAGAAATTCCTAAGGATATATAAACAACCACAAATAACCAAACAATCCATAGCAAAAGAAACAAAGTGAGAGGTATCACACTTTCAGACTTTAAACTTTACCATAAGGCTACAATAGTCAAAATAGCCTGGTATTGGTATAAGCACAGGCATGTAGACCAATGGAACAGGATAGGAATTCTGAAAGTAAAACCTCAATTTCTCAGCCAACTCATCTTTGAGAAAGCTTCCACTGACAATCACTGAGAAAAAGAGAACCTATTCAGTAAATGGTGCTGGGAAAACTGGCTGACCTCATGCCGAAGTCTGAAACACCACCGCTACCTATCACCATACACAAAAATCAACTTTAAATAGTTCAAAGACTTAAACATAAGATCTCAAACTATAAAAATCTTAGAAAATGCAGAAGACACCTTACAAAAATCAGAGTAGGCAACCAATTCCTGGTCAAAATCCCAGATATCCATACCATAAAGATAAGATAGACAAGTGGGACCACAATAAACTGAAAAACTTCTACAAAGCAAAAGAGAGAAAGGGGAGGGAGGGGAAACAGCCCACAGAATAGGAAAAATTATTTGCCAGCTCTATATCTAACAAAAGCGTAACATCCAGAATCTACAAAGAATTCAAATGTGCTAAAAGAAAAAAATAGTCTCATTAAAAAGTGGGCAAAAGATATGAATAGACATTTCTCAAAAGAAGATATACAAGCAACCAACAGACACATGAAAAAGTGTTTAGCCTCACTAGTCATCAGAGAACTGTAAATCAAAACTACATTGAGAAACCACCAAACCCCAGTAAGAATGGCAATCATTAATAAAACAAACAACCTCTGTGGAAAACATTATTATTATTATTTTAATTAATTACTCAATCAGGGATTTAAGCATCCTTGGATTTTGGTACCAAAGGATTCCAAGAATCATCTCCCCATGGAGATGAAGAAAAAGCTGTGTATGTATTCTCATATCCTGTTGTTTCTATTTCTTTGAAGAATCCTGTCTAGTACATGTAAACTTCTGGAATATTTTACTTTCTTTTTTTCTAACTTTCAATTTTTTCTAATATATTAATCATTCTGTAGTCTTGATATGGTATGAATCTTACCATGACCTTATTGTGTTTGTTCAATAACTATATGTTGAATAATCAAGGTCTTTGATGATCTGATCCCTTTCTATCCCTTTTATTTCACTGGTCACTATTTTTTTTATTATTTCTTTTTTTTTTCTTTCTCTGACATTGAACATTCCAGTATTTGAATAGCCCATTCTATCTCTGAACGCTCAGTCTTTAAGGATGCTGTTTTATCTGCATGAAGTTCTCTATACACCCATTTCCTACAATTTTATCAATCTAGCACAAACTTAGATCTGTTGATTTTCATGTTTCCTTTGTTCTATTATCTCATAGTTTCTTATTCTAACTTTTTAAAATGTTATCAAATTTGTAAATTACTTTTTGTCCTTCTTTCAGGCTAAAACTTGTGAGTGAAACTACTTTGTCTCTGTCAGTACCTGTGATGTCCCTTGTTGCTGTGACCGAGTAATTAATCAATATATAAGTCGAGTTAAAAAATGCATTTTATGGGATATTAAACTTTACAAGTAAATTCTATTGACAGTTTTCTCCTGGAGAACAGAGATTATTAAAAAATCATTTGGCTACCACGGCTGAGGGATTGAAGATCTTGTTCCCAGAATACAAAATTTCAGTTAAATAGGAGGAATAAATTCAAGAGATCTACTGGACAATATGAGGACTACGGTTAATAACAATATGCTATATTCTTGAAAAGCCCTTTGATAGTAGATTTTAAGAGTTCTCACTCAAAACATGCTAGGTAATACATATGTTAATTCACTCAATTGAAACATTTCACTATGCATACATGTATGCATATGTATATCACATTGTGCTTGATACATGTATACAATTTGTATTTGTTTCTTAAAATAAATTAATTTAATTAATTAAAACACAAGTAAATTTTTTAAAAATCGTTTATTCTTCTGTGATCCAGAAAACAGCTTACTGCCACCAAACTTGTTTCCCATGACTTAAAAAATACTCTTGTCCTTCATGTTTTCCTATTTTAAGACCAGATTCAGCATTACAAATTTCCTTTCTTTGTCCAATGTGTGATCAGATGAAATCTTTGTATTCACTGCCCAATTTGTACAAAATACCTGCTTCCTTGACTTGACCAAACTATGATTAAGCTTCTCTCTTTTCCCCTGGTTTCTGGCCTTTGAACCATGCTCAGCCTGAGCCCGCATATCGCCCTTCCTTAACAGCTCCTCTCAAGAATAGGCTGATGTCAGGATAAAACATTTTCTGATCTGCTATGCAATCACACCATCCTCCCTCATGGAACTTCCTCACATCTGCTTCTGTCCTGCCCTGTTTCTTCTTTCTCATAAATGAAAAGCTCTTTTCTGTTGAAACTTTGAGAAACATCTAGAAGTTAGATTCAGAGCATTCTCCCTGTTACAGTAGTCTTTTCTCTCCTCTTTCAATGCTAATTTCAAATAGCATCTCTTTACCTAAGTCTGAATTTGTTTTTTATTCAAAATTTTGAAATTTGTGTTTCAATTAAGTGATTCTGTATCTAATATTTCCTGAATTAACTAAAGGCCAATCTCTAAATGTCCGATATTTAAATTGAATAAGATGCTTAATTTTATAATTATGCAAATATTCTGACTACTTATACATTTCTAGGTTAAATGAATAAAATGGAAAATTTGTTTTAAAGTCTTTATTTACATCATTCTGCTCTTCTATGGCTACTTAGACACATGTAAAACCTGCTTTGAGTCTTTGCATAAAAGTTTGCTTATAAAGTATCTCAATAGATTAATAATAGACTCCAACCTAAACTTAAGAAATTTATTTTTAAAAAGAGGAGTTGAATGTTTTATTTATAATCTTTAATGTTTTATCTCCATCTTGATCTGGACCCCCCAAAAATAATAAGCATTGGTGTACACTAGATTTTAAGTATTGAGTGGTTGTGCTGGTTGCTTAATTGCTTTGCCTAATTAAAATTTCTGAATTATTTTTGTTTATGAAAGTGAGTTGGAATGATAGCTGCAAGATGATTTATCTTTCTACACTGCAAAATTGCTTGCTTGATATTATTAATAAGTGTATCCTACCTTACACAATAGAATAGCAGATATATTTTTAATATCTGCCAATCAAACACCAACATAAAGCAAAGGGAAAAAAAAGAGAAGAGTAGGTGTGTTTTTGTTAAGAAACTAGAAAACTTTCAACTTTTATTCCTAGCTACTTCAGTGATCTTAAAATTTTTTTCCTCTTTTCCTCCTTTTGTTATATTACTCACCTATAATGTTTTATTATTTGGATTAAATGATCCAAAAGTTTCCTACCAACACAAATTTTCTGATTGCATATTTTAAAAACATATTACATGTTTACTTGTAGCAAGAAAACTGATAACTTTGAGGGAAAAGAAAATTTTTTTAAAAATGCAACCTCAGAGATCCATGTGCAATGTAGTTAAGGCCATGACCTCTTTGATTTCTAAAATAGGAATAGACAGAATAACTACATGTAAATAAATATCAGTCCATTTTTATAACCAATTGATTTCTCTTCAGTTTTCTAACACATAATTCTCAAATGTGTTGAGCCTCAAAATGTCAGAATGAGAATTATATACAATATTTGCTCTCTCCAAGCAGCTACACCCAAATTTGGCATTTCCCATATTTATATTTTTCGCAAAGCAAATGGAAAGAGAATTAGTGTGAGTAAGGTAATCAGTTTCACTTTCCTAAAGCATATTCTCTTATCACAAATATAATATAACTCTATAACAGTTACAGAATATATAGAACAGCTGTCCAACATTTTAAAAATAATTTTAAGTTCATGTTACTCTATCAATATGCAACTTCATATGGCTGCCGATTTGACCTCTAAAATGCAAAAAAAAAAAGATATTCTTCATTCTTCTCCTTATTTTCTCTCTTAACAACAACAACAAAAAATATATGGAAGGGAAATACCATTCCTAATTTTTAACCACATTTTAGTTAGACTACCCAGGGACTTTCCTTTGTATTTAATTGTATAGTTTGAAGTCTCTGATAGCAAACAAAAGAACTGTCTGCTTCATTTCCACACTACCGAGCAGTATTTGTTGATCTTCAATTTAAAAGCAAATGCTGAGCACAATACTTCTGAAGTTTGATGGTTTCTCTTTTAGAAATGATACATGCACTAGAAAGAAGGATTTCATATGTCATTGGTCATAATACATATCCATCTTCTTAAATGACACAAAAATAGAAGCACAAGAGTACAAAAGGATATTTATGTAAAATTCAAGTGTGTATCTGCAAATCAAGGAACTTATATTCAGTCTAAGAGTTTCAATCAATAACTGTCAGATGCTTGGGAAACAAAGAATACCCAAGTAATTATTTCGATTATTTTATTGTATTTTTGTTTTTATTTCAATTGACTTGAGTTATTTTTCTCTTTCAGTAATTTTGTTTCTATAAGAAAATAGTGATCATATCAGCATTAATACAAGTAGAAAGCAGGCTTTAAGTAGTACTGCTTGGTCATCCTTTCATTCATTGAACATATATTTTTTTAGCACATAATCTAGTCATATATTTAACAATGAATTGAAAGAAAGCATACTGGGCAACCCCCTTGGGTACCCTCCTACTGTGGGAGTTTTCCTGTTATTTCAAAAACGCTGATTTCTTAAATTTTTTTTAAAAAAGCATGCTAACTTAAACTATTTCCATGGAACACACATAAAACTAGATATTTGCTGTGTTTTGAAAATAAAATTTGTCAGTATGAACATGTTTGCTGAGATTCCATCATAATATGTTGGCAGTTTTTGAGGAATCAAAGCAAAAGTGTAGTAGGTTATTATTTCTACTGTTCACTAATTACTTATTTTTCATTACTTTTATATAATGCACATGACTTAGCTGTATTGTATGGTTAATTTCTTTGGTTTGGTAGACTCCTAAAATGTAAGGTAAATAGTCATCACTGTCATGGAGTGATAGCAGTAACATTTTCTTTTTTCTATATATAACTTATGTTTTTGTTATAATCTTGACCAAAAAATATTCTTTTTTTTTTTTTTTGAGTTGGAGTCTCACTCTGTCACCCAGACTGGAGTGCAGTAGCCATTCCCAGCCACCACAGCC
>NW_007258189.1:4053-6668 GCF_000164805.1 Carlito syrichta | reverse complement strand
AATCCACTCACCTCAGCCTCCCAAAGGCACAGGATTACAGGCTGAGCCACCGAGCCCAGCTCAAAAAATATTCTAAAGTGGATTATGATCATATATTTCTTAGAGGAACTGGCTTTTCTACAATACACTAAGCCTTGTAGAGAAATCAGGCATTCAATTGTGCATTCAGTTTATTGTCAGTAAACTATTTATTGTAAACTATTAATTTATCTTCTGCAAAACTGACAACTTGAAAAATGCTTATTTAACGATTAAATGGCTATGTTTCTATTTAATCTATTACTATTATATAAACTTTTAAACAATATTATCCATTACAATGCTCAATACTCCTTTTCTATACGATTAAATGGCTACGTTTCTATTTTTCTATTACTATTATATAAACTTTTAAACAATATTATCCATTACAATGCTCAATACTCCTTTTCTATACAAATTATTTAGCAATGGTTATAGTAAAATCAAGCCACAAATAATAGTAAAATTCCATATTTAGAGAGTACACATGGTCAATATATTTAACTACACTGATTTGTATTTTGAGCAATTTTTATTCCCCATGATGCCAAAGTGCTTTAAAAGTTAGCGAATTTTCATACAAAACATATTTAAAATTATTTCACACTTCAGTGAAATTCACTCAGCTTTAGGCTAAATATAGCTTTAGGCTAAATATACAGTCTACCACACTTATGTCAAAGCTGGTTAGGGTGGGGAAATAGAAAAGATAATCCACCAGTTCAAATCTCTGGGGAAACAGAACACGTATGAAACTATGTCCTTTCTGGCACACTACTGTCATTACTTCATTTTTTTTTTTTTTACTGAAACTATTTTATAAACTACCCTAGGGAAAAAGGAAAATAATTTTAAATGACTTGAGACTTATGTGTACAATTATTAAATTCAGAATAGAGCTATAAGGGGGTTCAAGGTTTTTTGACTAGCCTGAAGTATAAAACCTTCACATCTTTTCCATTTAATTTTTTTTAACAGCATGCAGTGATTATTCATAAGCACACCAACAGATAAATACTTTTATAAAACACATATTGCTAAAACATCATATACAAATCTAAAGAATGAAACTCATGGGAAGAGTTCAGAAAAAGCAAAGTTATGGACTTGCTCTTTAAGAAAAATGTCTTGGGAAAAGGCACAGAAATTGAAAAATACACCATATAAATAATGTAAATGAGAGTTCAAGACATATGTGTGTGTGTATTTATGTGTGTGTGTATACACACATGAAAGAACCCTAAAAACCACACAATTTATTTATTAAAAATTTTGTATTCATTACATGTTTAAACTTCAATCACCTTCCAAGTACTCTGAGGAAATACACTTATTAAGGCACTTTTCCCATTGTTTCAAAAAAAGTTTTTGAACTTGTCAGTTTTGATGCCTTTTAGTGTGCTTCTGTCGTTGTTTATTTCACCTTTTCCACATGAGCAAAATGTTACCCTTTGAGGAATTTTTTCTTAAGGGGAAGGCGAGCTGCTGGGCAAAGACAGAGTGAATAGGGAAGGTGGGGCATGGGAGTCATGCTGCTTCTAGTCAAAAAGTGCTGAACAGTCAGCATGGTGTGGGCAGGTGTGCTTGTAAATCAACCATCATGAAATGGGCAATCGATTTGAAAGAATCTCCAAACAAACAAACAAAAATTCACTGAAACCAAACACAGCCTCTCCCAACAATGTTAGCTGGCACACTGATGCCAATGGGTTCCTAGCTAGCAGGGGACGCCTCTACTACAAAGGGACCCACTCTCCAAAAAATAGTTCCAGTTTTTTGGGTTCCCCTCTCGTATATATAAAATACAAAAGGTGCTAAAAGAATGTATACGCATTTAAGAAAGGAAAAGACTATATTAAAATTGTAATACTCACTAAGATGAATACAAGTCACCTTTGACTTCTGCAATTACAAGAGGGGCTCTTAGTTGTTACCACCAAGGTCCAGACACTTCTGATTATAGCAAGCATCTTTTAATATCTCTTAAAATGTGTGTACATTTTTTTGGCAATCTCGGTATATAGGTATATATGTAAAGATATATATAAAGATAAAGATAGTGGCTATAAAATGAATGCTAGGACTGGGGGACGGGGTAAGATGGCGACGGCATAGGTGAACTGGTGAGATTCTCTGAATGTGAGTTCCCAAAAAGGCTATTACTTCTCTTCCCCCATCCCCCAGTCCACCACCAACTGTGGGAACTTCAGTCCCACGCAAGGCCTGATATTGCGGACCCCCCCCACTGCTGCTGTTCTACTCGTGTGTGGAAGTCTCCAGTCACAGTCCCCTCCATATCCCTCCCCGGCTGCATTGTCTCCAGCCCGGGCACCCGGCACCATGCCGCCGGTCACACAGGGAGACTCTGGGCGCCCACCCCTCAGATACACCACTCAGCATGAGACCCCAAGCCAGAGGACCCAGACAAGCAGAGAGAAACAGATCTGCTTAAACTGCCTCGCCATTCTCCAGGCAGAGACTTCCATTGCCCCGCCCACCTATCAACAAACTTTACTTCATTTCCTAAGGCCAGATATTGCAGCGTATGGGGAAGTTTTGGGTCCCTGCTCCCTCCGGCTTTCTCCCTGGTTGCA
>NW_007258189.1:1651-4033 GCF_000164805.1 Carlito syrichta | reverse complement strand
GGGAGGCTCTGGGCGCCCACCCCTCAGAGACACCGGTCCCATTCCTGGCTGAAGTACTCTGTAGGGGGCCCAGCGCCACTCTCGCTGCTCACCGCCTGCCCTTTGGAACTTTGGAGCTCTGGAACTCTGGGTCCACCCTGGCTGAGGCACTCAGCATGAGACCCCAAGCCAGAGGACCCAGACAAGCAGAGAGAAACAGATCTGCTTAAACTGCCTCGCCATTCTCCAGGCAGAGACTTCCATTGCCCCGCCCACCTATCAACAAACTTTACTTCATTTCCTAAGGCCAGATATTGCAGCGTATGGGGAAGTTTTGGGTCCCTGCTCCCTCCGGCTTTCTCCCTGGTTGCATTGTCTCCAGCCCGGCCCTGGCAGTGCCGGTCACACAGGGAGGCTCTGGGCGCCTGCCCCTCAGAGACACTGGTCCCATTCCTGGCTGAAGTACCCTGTGGGGGGCCCAGAGCCACTCTCGCCACCCACTGCCTGCCCTTTGGAGCTTTGGAGCTCTGGAACTCTGGGCCCACCCTGGCTGAGGCACTCAGTAAGAGACTCCAAGCTGGGGGACCCAGACAAGTGGAGAAAAACAGATCTGGGTAAACTACCTTGCTATTCTCCAGGCAGAGACTTCCATTGCTCCACCCACCTATCAACAAACTTTACCTCAGTTCCTAAGGCAACAGCGCAAAACAGGAGACAAAGCCCCACCCCTACGCTGCAACGAAAAACAAAAGGGAGAGGCTGGAATCGGAGATCACAGAAGTGACTCTAGTCTGATCGCTTATTTTGACTTATGATTTTATCATTGAAACTGTTGGTTTAAGATTACGTTTGGTGTTTACCTTCTGACTTATACTGTTTCTTGATTTTATTGACCTGTCTCTGTGTAGCTATCAGTATTCTTTAGGGAATCTTCCTTACCTGTCTTTCTTCACTTCTTCCTGGCCCTGTGTCTCTTTCTCACCTGATAGTTGGTATGTATATCTGTTTTCCCTCTCGCACTTCTCTCTTTCTAACTCCCTATTGACCCCCCTTCCTCCATTATTTTCCTCTTTTATATGCCCCCTTTTGAAATCTAAGGACCAAGACTGCATACTGCTGAATAGACAGACTGTAAAGCAGAGGGAAAAGTGAACAAAGCCAGAAGAACCTCATAAGGAAGAACAGGCCATTGCAGAAGAGAAATAAAAGTAACCCCACCTTCCCTCAAAAACAGAATTGAAGAGGGGGAGGGAAAGGGGGAGAGGGAGAAAAATCTACAGAAATGAAGAAAAACCCAAAGAAGAGTATGGGTCTCTCTCAGACACCTGGGAGAGCAGACACTGAGAAAACTGACTTTGGAATGCAAACAATGAAAAGTCCCCAGAATGAAGGGTCTCAAAATGCAAATGTAGATATCAAAACAATAATGGAGAGATTAAAAAGAATTGAGGAGACATGAGAAGAAACTAGGAAGAGGCTGATATCTGAGATAACAGTAATAAAGAATACTGTGAATGAAATAAATAACAAATTGATAAGCATGGAAAGCAGAATTACCCAAGCAGAAGAAAGAATCTCAGAGCTTGAGGACCAAAACTCTTAAAAACACAGAAAATAAGCTCAAAAAGACAGAACAAAACCTTCAAGAGATAAGTGACTACCTCAAGAGGCCTAACCTAAGAATAATCGAACTCCCTGAGGCAGAAAGAGAAACAGAGACCACAATGGAACAAACTTTCCATGAGATCATTCAAGAAAACTTCCCTTATCTAATCAGTGATGCAAAAATTCAAACTCAAGAGATTCAGAGAACCCCCGCAAGACAACAAATGAGAAGACCAACTCCTAAACACATAATAATTCGCCTAAATAAAGTAGGCACAAAAGAAAAAATGCTAAAGGCAGCAAGAGAAAAAGGCCAGATCACCTACCATGGAAGACCAATCAGAATAGCAGCAGATTTATCTGCAGAAACCCTGCAGGCTAGGAGAGCTTGGAGCCCTATCTTCAAAGTCCTAAAAGTAAACAATTTCAACCAAGAATAACCTACCCGGCCAAGCTAAGCTTCATCAGTGAGGGAGAATTAAAATCTTTCCCAGATATCCAATACCTAAGAACTTATGCTGCCACCAAACCATCTCTACATGAAACACTTAAGAAAGTACTAAACACAGAAGAACAGGAAAAAAGAACAACATTCTTCACAAGAGTTCAGGAAAAAGAATAAAATACACATGAACCAACCCCAAAACCAAAAGTAAGACAAAAAAACAAGTGGAAGAACCACAACTCTATAAGAACTCAGTGAGAGGGATGAACTCTCACATTTCAATAATTAGCCTGAATGTGAATGGACTAAATGCACCACTGAAAAGACATAGAATGGCAAAATGGATAAAATAT
>NW_007258189.1:0-914 GCF_000164805.1 Carlito syrichta | reverse complement strand
CTCTGGACCAAATGGACTTAATTGATACCTATAGAACACTCCATCCAAAGACCACAGAATACACATTCTACTCATCACCACATGGAACATATTCTAAGATCGACCACATAATTGGACACAAATCAAATATAAGCAAATTTAAAAGGACTGAAATTCTACCATGCACCTTCTCGGACCACAGTGGAAGAAAAATAAACATCGACACCAACAAAGTCCCCCCAAAACCCACAAGACATGGACACTAAACAGCATGATGCTAAACAACTCCTGGGTCAATGATGACATCAAAACAGATCAAAAGATACCTGGAAACAAATGAAAATGAAGAAACATCTTACCAAAATCTCTGGGATGCCTTAAAAGTTGTAATAAGAGGGGAATTTATATCCCTACAAACACACATGAGGAAAATGGAAAGAACAGAAATTAACAACCTAACAAGTCACCTAAAGAAGCTGGAAAAGCAAGACCACAAAAACCCTAATTTCAGCAGAAGAATCCAGATCACGAAAATAAAACCCAAATCCAGGACATAGAAGACAAAAAGATAATAGAAAAAATCAATGAAACAAAAAGCTGGTTCTTCGAAAGAATAAACAAGATCGATGGCTACCTAGCTAGACTGACCAAGAAAAAACGAGAAAAAAACCAAATAAGCACAATCAGAAACACAAAAGATGAAGTCACATCTGACCCTGAAGAAATACAAAAGATCATTAGAGACTACTATGTACACTTGTATGGAAACAAACTTGAAAACCTTAAGGAAATGGAGGACTTTCTGACATCACACAACCTACCTAAGTTAGAACAAGAAGAAATTGAGACCCTAAATAAACCATTAACAATCAAGGAAATGAACTACGTAATAGAAAACTTTCCTACAAAATAGCCCTGGACCAGATGGCTTTTCC
>NW_007258188.1:497853-563541 GCF_000164805.1 Carlito syrichta | reverse complement strand
CATATTTGTATACCTAACCCTTAACTGTACCCCACAATATCATAATAAAAAATATTATTTTAAAAAAATAAAAAATAAAAAAATTTTAAAAAGAATTATCTTAGTGTTAAAAAAAAAGAATTAGATCATTTAATTAAAGAAGATATGTGAATGGAAAATAAGCCTACAAAAGGATGTCCTATGTCATCAATCACAGGAAAATGCAAATTATAGCTACTATGAAATTCTACCACACATCTATTAGGATTATTAATTTTTAAAAAATGGCAATACCAAGTGTTGATAAGGAAACAAACCAGTTAGAAATCTAATATATAACTGGTAGAAATGCAAAATATTACAGCCTTTTTGGGAAACAGTGTGACAGTTCTTACAAAGGTAAATACCTATCTACCATATCCATCCATTTCACTTCTAGTTATCAACCCCTTCCTCCCAAAAAAACACTCAAAATTAGAATTATTTATGAAAAGAAACTTCTAGGAAAAAAATAAAAGTAATTAAGAAAGTTTTCCAAAGAAAAGTCAAACTCAGTGTCATGGCAGAATTCTTTCTTTAAAACATGAATTATTCCTATGCTATTTTAATCCTCCTGATGTAGAAAAATCTTGAAAGTGTTTTGATTCTTTTTTAGAAAAACTATCATAATCATAATGCTCAAACATGACTAATCTATCACCAAAGGAATATTAAAATAGTAATATCACTAACATAAATGCAAAATTCTTAAGCAAAACATCAGTAAATCTTATAATGCATCAAAAGAAATATGTGACATGATTCAGTGTAATTCTGTGCCTCCATTCATTCATTCAATAAATATTTACTAAGGGTCTAAATGCGAATCATAAATCTCATTACTAGAAATATATCACAAAGGTCTTGCCTCAAAGAAATTATTTTACACCAGGGGAATAAAGACAACAAATAACTGGTGTCATAAGTAAATTACACAGTAAATAAAGAATACCAAGTGATATAAGAGAAGTAAAGCTAGAGCAGGAGAAAGAGACCAGGAGTAATGAACACGAGATCGGTTGCAATTTTAAATAAGGAAGTCAGGATGGATATCCATTGTGTTGCTAGCATTTGAATCAAAACATGAATAAAATTAGGGAATTAACCTTGGGGATACTTTGAGGAATAGCATTCTAGTCAAAGGATACAACTGAAACAATGACCCCGTGGGATGGGAACAGAAGGAAGCTGGAGAGGAATAGGAACAGGCTAGCTATCTAATGAGGTCAGA
The DNA here is from genome assembly GCF_000164805.1 of Carlito syrichta. Taxonomy (NCBI): domain Eukaryota; kingdom Metazoa; phylum Chordata; class Mammalia; order Primates; family Tarsiidae; genus Carlito; species Carlito syrichta. The sequence goes on along the minus strand of NW_007258188.1, from coordinate 562,292 downwards.
TTTTTTAGGGTTACATTATAAAGATTTTAGCATTTACTCTGAGTGAAATGGGTGAATTTAGGGGTTTGAGCAGAGCAATAACTTACATATGTTATTGGCCTACATTGTCAATGAATATATGCAGGTCATATATTGACCTATATTGTCAATGAATCACCCTGGCTACTGTGTTGAGAGTAGACTGTAGTGAGAAAGGGTGGAATAAGAGAAAACAGAAGCATACTGTGTATTTCAGGCAATTGAGTGACTTAGACCAGGAAAGTCGTGTGGTGGCTGTAGGGGTAATGAAAAGTGACTAGAATCTGGATATATTTTGAATGAATGTCCAACAGGAGTTGCTGATGGATTAGAGAGAGAGGAGGGAAGGATAACTTCACAGATTTTTAGCTTCAACAACTGGAAAGATGAAGTTGCCATCAACTCTAATTAGGAAGACTACAAGTTAAGTGAGTTTGGAAGAGAAAGATCATGAAGGATTCTGAACATACTGTACTTAGGAGGAATTTAGACTTCCAAGAGTAAACATCAAGGAGGCATCTAGGTAAACACATAAGTTTAGGAAAGAGTCTGGACCAGAGATATAAATTTGTAAGTCTTGTACAATGTCCACTTGTATACCTAATCCTGAATTGTACCCCACATATTTAAAATAAAATATTTTAAAAGTGAATAAATTTGTAAGTCTTCAATAAATAGATAGTATTTAAAGCCTTAAGATTGATGATTTTAAGGATAAAGAAAAATAAATCAAAGATTGAGGCTTGGAGTGGAATATTAAGAGGGTAGAGAGAAGAAACTAGCAAAGAACAATTCATATCAAAATTCCAATGACTTTTTTTTTTTTTGAGTTGAAGTCTCACTCTGTCACCCAGACTGGCGTGCTGGGGCTGCTCCCAGCCACCGCAGCCTTGACCTGCTGGGCTCCGGTGATCCTTCCACCTCAGCCTTCCAAGTAGCCGGAATTACAGGCATGCGCTACCACACCCGGCTGATTTTTTGATTTATTGTAGAGATAAGGTCTTGCTGCCCAGGCGGGTCTCAAACCTGCGGGCTCAGGCAATCCACTCACCTCAGCCTCCCAAAGGCACGGGATTACAGGCTGAGTCACCGAGCCCGGCTTCCAATGACATTTTTTACAAAAATAAAGCAAAGCATTTCTAAAATTGGTATGAAATCACAAAAGACCCGGAATAGCTAAAGCAATCTTGAGCAAAAAGAACAAAGCTAAATGTATCACACTACCTGACTTCAAACGATACTACAAAGCTAAAGTAATCAAAGCAGCATGGTACTGGCATAAAAGCAGATGCATAGACCAATGGAATAAAATAGGAAACCCAGAAATAAGTTTATGAATTTGCAACAAACTTATTTTCAACAAAGATACCAAGAACACACAATGAAGAAAAGTTATTCTCTTCAATAAATGGCATGGGTATGACTATATAAACACATGCAGAAGAATAAAATTAGATACTTATCTCAGATCATATATAAAAATAAACTCAAAATAGATTAAAGAAATAAATGTAAACCTGAAACTAAAACTACTAGAGAAAAACACAAGGAGAAAACTCCATAACATTGGACTGGCCAATGATTTATTTGATGTTACCCCAAATCACAGGCAACAAGCAAAAGTAGACAAATGGGATTGCATGGAACTAAAAAGCTTCTGTACAGCCAAGGAAAAAAATCACAGAATGCAGGGACAACCTATGAAATGGGAAAAAAAATATTTGCTAACCATATATCTGATAAAGAGTTAACATCTAAAATACATAAGGAACTCAAACAAAACTCAATCGTAATCAAAGAAATAGCCTAATTTAAAAATTAAATGATCTGAATAGACATTTCTCAAAGGAAGACATACAAGTAGCCAACAGGCATATGAAAAAATTTTCAACCTGATTAATAATTAGGAAAATAAAAATTAAAACAACATGAGATATCACCTCACACCTGTTAGAATGGTTATTATCAAAAAGACCAAAAAAAAACAAGTGTTGGAGCAAATATGGAAAAAAGATCATCTTTGTGCACTGTTAGTAAAAATGTAAATTAGTAAAGCCATTATGAAAAACAATATAGAGATCACTAAAAATATTCAAAATAGAATTACCATATGACCAAGCAATCCCACTCCTGGGTATATATCAAAAGAAAATTCTGACTGATACGAGCTGGTATCTCAGAGGTTTTGATTTGCTTTTCTCTGATAATTCATGATGTTGATCATTTTTTCATATGTATATTGACCACTTCTATGTTTTCTTTTACAAAGTGTCTGCCAAGTTCCTTGTCCACTTTTTGATGGGGTTATTTGCCTTTTCCTTGATGATTCATATGAGTTCTTTATAGAGTCTGGATATTAGCCCTTTGTCAGATGTGCAGTTAACAAATATGTTCTCCCATTCTGTAAGCTGTCTATTTACGCTGTCGATTGCTTTTCTGTAAAGAAGCTCTTTTATTTAATAAAGTTCCACTTGTTAATTTTGAGTTTTGCAGCATTTACTTTTAAGAACTTGGTCATAAATTAATTGTCTATGCCGATGTTCATAAACTGTTTCCTAGGGTTTCTTTTTCTTTTTTTTTCTTTTTTTTTTTTTTGAGTTGGAGTCTCACTCTGTCGCCCAGGCTGAAGTACCCGTGGCATGCTCACAGCCACCTCAGTGTCGACTTGCTGGGCTCCAGCAATCCTTCTGCCTCAACCTTCCAAGTAGCCGGAACTACAGGTGCACACTACCACACCCAGCTAATGTTTGTTTTATTGTAGAGACGAGGTCTTGCCAAGTTGCCTGGGCTGATCTTGAACCCATGGGCTCAGGCAATTCACTCACCTCAGTCTCCCAAAGTGCTGGGATTACAGGCTGAGCCACTGAGCCTGGCCTTCCTAGGCTTTCTTCAAGGATATTCAAAGTTTGTGGTCTTACATTTAAGTCTTTAATCCATCTTAGTTAATTTTGTAAATGGTGGGAAGTAGGGATCCAACTTTATTTTTCAGCATGTGGTTAGGCAGTTTTCCCATTTATTGAATATAAATGTCCTTTACCCTAATGTTTATTTATTTATGTAAAGTTTGTTGAAGAATAATTGGTTGTGGGTAAACAGCTTTATTTCTGAGTTTTATATTCTGTACCATTGGTCTATGGGTCTATTTTTGTATCATGCTCTTTGGGTTACTATAGCTTTGTAGTGAAGTTTAAAGTCTAGTGATATGATGTTTCCAGCTTTGTTTTGTTTGGCTTTTGCTTAGGATTGCTTTGACTATTCGAGTAATTTTTTCTTTCCACATGAATCTAAGAATTGTTTTTTCTAAGTCTGCGGAAAATGAATCTGATAATTTCATAGGGACTGCTCTGAATTTGTAGATTGCTTTGAGCAGTATGGACAGTTTAACAATATTGACTCTTCCAATTCATAAGCATGAAATGTTTCTATCTGTTTGTGTCATCTCTAATTTTCTTCAGCAGTATATTATAATTTTCATTATAGGAATTTTTCACCTTCTTGGTTAGATGTATTACCAGATTTTTTTGTGTGGCAATTGTAAATGGAATTGTGTTTTTTATTTGGTTCTCAGTTTCAGTATTGTTGGTGCATAGAAATGTTACTGATTTTTGAATGCAGATTTTGTATTCTAAGACTTTAGCAAAGTTACTCAACAAGTCTAGGAGTCTTCTAGTGGATCGTTAGGATTTTCTAGATATTGAATCAAATCATCTGCAAGAGAGATAATTTGACTTTCTCTTTTCCTATTTGGATGCCTCTTATTTATTTATTTTTCTCTTGCCTGATTGCTCTGGCTAGGATTTCCAGTACTCTGTTAAATAGAAGCAGTGAGAGTGAACATCTTTACCTTGATCCAGTTCTAAGGGAGAATGCATCCAAATTTTGTTTATTCATTGCAATGTTGGCTATAGGTTTGTCATATGTGACTCATTTTGAGCTTCAATGTTCCTTTGTTCCTTTGATGTCTCAATGGTTGAATGTTTTTATCAGGAATGTATGTTGAGTTTTATCACATGCTTTTGCTGCATCTATTGAGATAGTCATGAGATTCTTGTTTTTAATTCACATCTATTGATTTGCATATATTGAACCAACCTTACATCCTATGAATAAAGCTCACTTGATCATGATTTATAATTTTTGATGTGCTGTAGGATGTGACTTGCTAGTATTTTTTAAGAATTTATGTATCTATGTTCATCAGGTATATTGGCATGTAGTTTTTTTTTTTCTGACATGTTTACCACATTTTGATATCAGAATGATATTGCTTCATGGAATGAGTTAGGGAAGATTCCCTCATCCTTGATTTTTCAGAATAGTTTGAGTAAACTTGATACCAGCTCCTCCATGTACCTCTGATAGAATTTGGCTGTGATTCTGTCTTGTTCAGGACTTTATTTGGTTCATAGGTTAATAATGATTCCATTTCATTAGTCATTATTGGTATGTTCAGTGTTTCAATTTCTTTCTGTTTCAATCTTGGGATATTGCATGTTTCCAGGAATTTATCCATTTCCTCTAGAATTTCTAGTTTATGTGCATGGAGATGTTAATAGTAGTCACTGATAATCTTTTGTATTTTTGTGAGATTGGTTGTAATGTCACCTTTTTTTGCTTCTTATTGTACTTATTTGGATATTTCTTTTCCTTTTTGCTGATCTGACCAGGAGTCTATCAATCTTGTTTATCATTTCAAAGAAGCAAATTTTCATTTATTTGATCCTTTGTATTTTTTGTTTGTTTGTTTCAACTTCATTTAGTTCTGTTCTGATTTTGGTCATTTCTTTTCTTCTGCTAGCTTTGGGTTCAGTTTGTTCTTGTTTTTCTAGTTCCTTTAGGTGCGATGTTTGGATATTTACTTGAAATCTTTCTGTCTTCTTGACATGGGCGTTTGGTGCTACAGTCTTTTCTCTTAACAGTTTTTGTGGCATCTCAGAGTTTTGGAATGTTGTGTTTCTATTATCATTTGTTTCAAACAATTTTTTTGTTCTTTGTCCTGATTTCATTGTTTAACCAAATATCACCCCAGAGAAAGTTGTTTAGTTTCCATGTATTTGTGAAGTTCTGCGGGTTCCTTTGCTATTGAATTCCGTTTTTATTCCACTGTGATCAGATGATGCTTGGTATGATTTTGATTTTTTGAATTTATAAATACCTGCTTTATAATCAAGAATGTGATCAATCTTAGATTATATTCCATGTGCAGATAAGAAAAATGTGTATTCTGTGGTTGTTGGGCAAAGTATTCAGTAGATGTCTGTCTGGTTCAACTGGTCAAGTGCCAAATTTAAATCCAGAATTTCTTCATTAGTTTTCTACCTCAATGACCTCTCTAAAGTCATTAGTAGAGTGTTGAAGTCCCTCATTATTATTGTGTGGCTAAGTCTTCTCTCAGGTCTAGTAATAATTGTTTTATAAATCTGGGTGCTCCAATGTTGAATGTGTATATATTTAGGATAGTTAAGACTTCTTGTTGTTTTGAACCTTTTATCATTATGTAGTGCTGTCGGGAGCCGCAATCACTAGTAAAAGTAAGGTAAAAGGGACCTGAAAATAGGAAAAATGCTGACTGGGAGCAAGGCCCCAGTAAAATGCAGCCATGACAGAGGCAAAGCCCCATGGATTCTGTTGACAGACCTTCCCTAACTTTGAAGAATTGCGTGCATAGTCTTGAGAATATTCCCTCTTTAATTGAGATAATAGATGTGCAGATGGATGATGGCATTTGACAGCAAAAATTATACATAGGCATAATGGAGGTGAGATTGCAGCAAAAAGGGTGCCCCTTAGAATGTGCAAGGATGTGGAATTAGCAGTAAACCCATGTATAGAAATGTAAAAAAGGCTCAACAGCAAAAATTTCCCCCTGAAGGGACAAGGGAATACAAATTTTGCAACTTTTACCTAAAAAGGAAAAACAAGTGCTTCCTCATATCCTTTATAAGTAACAACATTGACAGTTGTGATTGATGAGGAAGTGAGAAACTGAGACAGAGTATCTCCAAAAACAGGTGTTTTCGGGAAAAACAAGTCACAGGCATGCCTTTTGACTTAAGAAATATTTTAGTTTAATTAGAAAGAGGGTTAAAATTAAAGTAAGGATTAGAATTAAATAAATAACAGTTATAATTAAAAGATAAATGTTTGTTATAGATGTAGGTATTAGTTAAATATAAGGAATAGGAAATAATTAAGTTTTAAGGTAAACTTAAAATTATATACACTTAATGTAGGTTTAAAATTAAATACATTTAGGATTAGAAGTAAGATTAATTTCATATATAAGTGTAGATTTAGACATAAGTTTTGTTTAGAAATATAAAATGTAAAATAGGTGTTAAGAAAATAGCAAGTAATATAGATAAGGCAATTAGAATTAAGAAAGTTAAATTTTTTTAAAAAATAGAGTATTAAGAATTCACAGTGGGTAAGATAAGCGTGGTTATATAAAAGAAAAAACAAGTCAATATATTGTTGCTAAAAGTATATATAAGGGTAGAATTGAGAAAATAGATTAGTAAAGGAAAAGAAATAGTATAGCAAAGGGAAGAGATTCAGTTGGCCTAGAGGTCACAGGATATGACTGATAAATTGGCAGCTGGTATTTTGTTACACCACCGGTAGCAGGAAGGAACAAAATGAAACTTGTAAAGGTCAACTTCCCCATAAACAAAAGAAAAAACATGATGTAAACATTTAATGTGTAACATGGGATACATTCTGTGGGTAGAGGGGTCAGTAAAAAAACTATATAAGCTGGTAAGAATTGAATAAAAATTGGCAGAGTCTTGAACTCTCCCCAGGAAGAGGATTCCTGTCATGTTCGTCTTTTCTTTTTCGCTGCTTCCCGATTCCCCCATCTCAAGCCCCGACTCTCTCCTGGAGCTGGACTCCAGCATAGTGCTCTATATTGTCCTTTTTTACTGTTGTTGATTTAACTTCTGTTTTATCTTATACAAGAATGGTGATCCGTGATCTTTTTTGTTCTTTTCTTCAGTATCTTTATAAGTCCCATAAATAAAATCACCTGTCTTCTCAGCTTTCCCTTAAGCTATGGGACCAATTTTGCTTCTAGTCAATGAAACAAATTGACTTTTTTGTATCTTTAGACTGGCAATAGTCATTTCTATAATTAGACCAGGTGCACATGATTGTCACCATTGTTTCCCAAATGGAATGCACTGCTTTATAATGATAGTTATGCATTTTCACCTGAGTATTTCCTACTTCTTGATCCCTTTCTTTTTAATGTATATTTATTATTCAGGATTGGTTAGCAAAAAATTCTCTAGGGTGATTAAAATAACCAAAAGTTCCTATTTAATGCAACAAAACATAGAACCTTCTATTAAGCTTTATAAGATAATAGGTCACATTTGAAAGAATGAGCCACAGACAGCATCCAAATTTCTATCTCATATCCTTACTGGTAACTGAATCTAGGAAAATATTTCCAATAATTATTACTGAGGTTTGTGAGAATATTAGATCTATAGGGAAGTTTTTCTGAGATGCTTTCCCCATGAATAATGTGACATGCATCAGATTTTAAAGAACAAACTTTTATATACAGCAGGAAAAGGGAAAGCAAGCAAAAAACAATTTAATCACAGGGGAAAATGGTAGAAGCCCTAAATTCTAGTTCAGGTTGTCTATGGATTATTATCATACCTTATAGTTGTGCAATCAGCAAATTATCTTAATGTTCATATCAGTCATATGAGGTTTCACAAAGGCAGAGCAGGTGCTACTATTTCTACTTCTTGCAGAAAATAAAACCTAGTTTTCTAGAGATTCAAATCCTTGCCTGAGATCACAAAATCAGTGAGTCCCAAAGCCCAAAGTTGAACTCAGCACTCCTGATACCAAATCCAGGGTCTTGCCACTACATTTATCACTGCATGACCCTGGACCAATCAACTCACTTCTCTAAGGACTCAGTTTCCTCATTTCTACAATACACAACCACTAAAGTTCTAGTCCATCTTGGTCCAAATTCTTTGTTTCATTTTTTTTTTTATGTTTAAAGTAAATTAGAAAGAAAAGTATGAATGGTGGTTTATACCTTATGCTTTTATACTCTATGTTTTATAGTTTATGAAAACAATTGATGAAATGTTTACAGTCATATAGGTGTTCCCTTTTCTTAATTTAAAACACCAGTAGCCTATTTCAAATCTTCTAATTTCAAATTAATATTACTAAAACCTAGATGGTTTTACTGTCAGACCAATTGTGTAGTGCACAATGATACCAGTCATTACAACATTTGTCTGCTCAAATGCGAGGGGGTACCCCAAAAAGCCAGAATTATCTTTCAGAGAGCAGGCCCCTTGTAGTACAGGCTTCCGCCATGAGGTAAGTGTTCTAGGAACCTATCTGCATCAGTGTACCAGCTAGTTGTGAGAGGCTGCATTTAGTTGTTGTGAGAGGCTGCATTCAGTTTTAGTGAATTTTTTGATAATCTATCAACATGTTTGCCTGTTTCACAATGGGTGATTTGCAAGTGCACCTGAACATACTGTACTGGGTGTTCAGCAGTTTTTGACCCCAAACAGCATGGTCCCCCATGCCTCACCCTCCCTATTCACTTGACCTTGTCCTGAGCAACTTTTTTTGTTGTTGTTTCTCCAGATGAGAAAAGTCCACAAAGGGAGCCATTTTACCAATGTGAAATAGATGAAACAAAAAAACAACAGAAGCACTATAAAGCTTCAAAGTTGATGAGTTCAAAAATTATTTTTAGCAGTGGAAAAAGTGTCTCAATAGGTGTATTGCATCAAACAGAGAGCACTTTGGAGGACTGAAGTTTAAACACATAAGAATAAATATATAAGTTTTTATAAATAAATTCCAGGCCTGACATGGTGGCTCAAGCCTGTAATCCCAGCACTTTGGGAGGCTGAGGTGAGAGGATTGCCTGAGGCCAGTAGTTCTAGACCAGCCTGGGCAACTTGGTGAGACCTCCCCTCTACAATAAATCAAAAAATTAGCTGGGTGTGGTAGCATGCATGTGTAATTCTGGCTATTCAGGAGGCTGAGGTGAAAGGATCGCCTGAGCCCAGAAGGTCGACACTGGGGTACCCATGAGCATGCCACTGCACTCCAGTCTGGACAGCAGGGTGAGACTCTAACTCAAAACATAAAAAAAGAACAAATTCCAGTTTGGAGGGGTTTCCTCACTCAAACTGTACTTTTTAACATCTCATCACATTATTGATCTCATCTCTTCTGTTTGGTGTTCAAGTTCCCCTATGATCTGAATACTATCTAATCTTACTTCCCAGTCTACATTGTCTTCTCTTATTAGAGCAGTATCCTTGCTGACCAAAAAACCCAGAGTTTGACTCTAAATGTGTGTTTTCAGGTCATATTGTTCCCTTACCTGGAATTATTTTTCTAACATTTTGCATATTTCCATGCTATATTGCCTTGAAGATTCTGATCACTTTGTGCTATCACCTCAAGCAAATCTGCTAAAATCTCATTCATCAGCTTCTCCTCTAAAAGACTCCAAATGTCCAGAGAATTCATGATCTTCTGAAGGACATGATTATAGTCACTACAAAGTAGATATTTGTCTACTTATGGCCACAGAAAATTGTTCATACACATCTGTGTTCAGAGATAAAGATATATCTAGTACTTTTATGTTCAGTATGCTATTACGCTATCATCAGTCTGAATGCTCAATGAGACAGTTATTCAGCATATTATAAACTTCTTCTAAATTATTTTATAAAAACCTTATTACTTTATATTGCTCCAAGTGAACTACCTTGGCTGTCATTGATAAATATGTTCTCAAGCACAGTCCTTTAAGGTAAACTACACAAGTTGATTAACCAAATATCTCATGTATATACATAACTATTTTAATATAAAACATCTTTTTAATATTGCTGTATTAGGGGCAAGATTTAAGATCTGAAATATTCTACTAGGTGAGAAATGAAATATACCTTATGGTTCTTGGACCAACTTATCTTTATACTTTCCCTAGGCTTTAATCTAAGTAACTCAGAGAAAAGAGTCTGTTGAATTTAATGAATAATCTTGCCTGCATAATTTGCTGCTGACCACTATAATAGGCCTTTTTCTTTTAAATTTTTTTAAGGAAAGAGAAGATGACTATATTATATGTGATTAAAAAAAGAAGCTGTCTATATATAAAGAATGCAGTTACTTGCTAAAAAATAAAGAGTACCATAAAGTACTGTCTACCAATAGAATTGTATTGAAAGTGGGCCTGAACTCCAACCTTCTACTCTTTGGAGAATCAGCAAGTAGAAAAATACCATAGAGATACATAATAGTTGGAAGAAAGTAGAAAAAAAAAGCACTGGATTTGAACTTTTAACACCCAAGTACTAGGACACATAACAGCATAATAGCTGTGTGAACTTGTATGTAAACTTTTTTGAAGAATCAGTTTACACATCTGTAAAATGATTTTCACAAGACCCTCTATTACCTGATGTGGTAAGAAGGAAGATGTAAATATTATTCATAATAATATATGGAAGTATTTTGTATACTAGAAAGAATTACTATATAATTTTTCAAAGACATTTTTTTCATGATTGTAAAAATAGTATTTTGTTAAAGAGAATAAGACAAAACTCTACTTAAAAAGAAAACAAATTACTTATAATTCTATCATCCAATTATAATCCTTACAATTTCTGTGTGTAACTTTCAAGGTTTTCTACTATATGCACATATACACATAAATATCTTTTTAGATTGTGTCGTGCTAGACTTAGTGCTTTAGAAGTTGCTTTTCTAATACAACAATTCACTACACAAATTTAAGTCATCATTATATATAAAAATGAATTATAGTTGAAAAGTTTTCCACATTTAAAACCAGATAAATAAAACCCAAAAAAGTGTGTCGTGAGAGGGCAATTTGATAAAGACAATCTCTTTGAAAGCCTCTGGAATGCATAACACAGAGGACTACCAAGGTTATGGTCCACCTTGTGTTTGCAGCGGGGAGTATCAGAACCTCTTTCCTGTCTTTTCACATGCAAGGGCATCTGTCACTTCAAACTTCATCTTGGAATCAAGTGGATGAAGAGAAAGTATTAGTATTATGAAGTAGTATTATGAAGGGAAAGTATTAGTATTATGCTCGGCCCAGATATCATCTTCATTGGGGAGATACCCATGCCCCAGCCACTGGGGCTGTCACTGGTGCTTCGCAGCTGCCTGGTCATGTGCAAATGCCCTTGGCCAAGAAACACCTCACTCAAAGGTGGCTCCCACATGCTAATTGGCTAATGCAAGGATAAAAGTTTGATCTATTTCTTCAACAGAAAACCTGAAAGGCTTTCCTCATTTTCTTATTGAGGTATTTCCAGAGAGCTCTCCTAATAAATCAACTTGCTCCTAATTTTCTTAACCTTCCATATTAGAGTTTGTTTGCAGAGAGCTCATGATCACACCCCTTCCAGCAAAAACAAAAACCAAACAAAGATGTGAAAGTGGCTCAGCTACAGAAAAAAAAAAAAGCAAGTTTTATGACTGGTTCTGTAAGCAGAAGTTTGGCTCCAGAGCCACTTAATATAAAATTCTATTGGTAGACAGCACTTTGCAGGTTATTAAAGATTTTCACATATATGATCTTACTGGATCCTTACAATAACCTCGTAAGATATGTTTTATTATCTCCATTTTACAACTGAAGCATCAAAAAAGTATGATTTACGAAAAGGCAGTCTCACTCCAAAATTCCCCTCTAACCCATAGACCCTCTGAAACTTTTTAAGATTTGTCAGATACCTGGCTGGGTGAAGTGACTCATACCTGCAATCCCAGCACTTTGGAAGACCCAAATGGGAGTACTGCTTGAGCTCAGGAGTTCAAGACCAGCCTAAGCAACATAGTGAGACCTCAACTCTACAAAAAAATTTTTTTAATTAGCTAGGTGTGGTGGTGCCGTCCTGTAATCCCAGCTACCTAGGAGACTGAGGCAGAAGGATCACCTGAAGGTCCAGACTGTGGTGAGCCATTATCATGCCACAGCACTCCAGCCTGGGTGACAGAGTGAGAACTCAACTCAAAAAAAATGTATCAGATGCCTATAGAAGAGTTAAGGAAATTTTGGAAATTAATTTATTTAGTGTAAATTATCTTGTATTCCTCAGAGCTACAGATATATCGTTTTTATGAAGATTTTTGGAAGAAGTTAGGAATAAAGAGACTATTATAGGATAATTTTCTCTCCCCAACCCCCATACCTTATAAACGGTCCCACTCTCCACCTCCAGTCACAGTCTCCCACTCTTTCCCATCTTATCCCATACCCTCTAGTCAAACTCAAAATTCATTCCTAAAATCAGCACAACTCCTCCACATTTCACACAGGAGTTTAATTTTCTCTACCTGTAATGAAGTTCATAATGCTTCCTACTCAGAAAACTTCTATTCATCCTTCAAGATCCATTTCAAGGACTCTTTGAAGTACTCCTTCCTAGATTCTGGATATAAAATGGATCTCTTATTTCACTACTCCACATATGTTCTTTTACCTCTCTGTTTTTTTGTTTGTGTTTCTGTGGCAACTCTGAAAAAATGGTCTTATAATTATTTGCTTATATATCTAACTCCATCACTGGACTATGAGGGCAGAGCTGTGCCTAATTTTGCATGTACAGATTTTAGGTTCCCAGACCATTGCTCAATTTCTAGTAGGTTAGAGTCTTCTCAATAAATGTTTACAGAGCACATATGTGAGGAAGAACTGAACTGATTAAAGAGTCATAAAATGATTGGATAGCAGTTTAAAGAGTAAAACTGGATTTTGAGAGGTAAGTAGGAACATTAGGGTGATATAATTTTTAACTTACTACACATTTGACCTTATTATTTCTAATAATTTGGAAGTTGTACATTAAAAACTATAATGCATAAAGTAGAAGAAGAAGGAAAGGGGAATATGAAATGTTCAAACCAGAGAGCAACAGAAGGTGCTTCTGTCATAGGGCTATGGAAGCTTCACTTCATATACCTGCAATCACAAGATAGTAGTGACAGTTTACTAGAAATTATTTCATATAAAAGTGTTTTAAAAGTTTACTAAGGGATGAGGCAAAACAGCCAAGTAGATGCAGCTAGTATGAACAACCACTTCCAAGAAGAGTAACCAAAATAGCAAGTTGATTTTCACATTTCCAAAAGATTTTCTAAGAGAGAACCTTGGATTTCAACAGAAAAGTGACAGGAAGCACCAAAAGAAGAAAGAAAGAAATCAAAGCAACTTTCTTAGCCAGGATTGACTGGGAGCTGGGAGAAGCTCCCAGATATGGGGAAACGGTAAGTGAGAGACCCCAGAGCATTTTCACCACATACCTTTATAATCCCAGCTATGGGAGAGCCTCTTGACCCTCAGGGGCCCTGACATTAATAAAATAAGCTGCCTAGACATTGCTTGAAGGCATTGTTTTCCGAGACCTGAGTTGCTGCAGCATGGTGCCATTCTGAGACCTCAGCCCCCACAAGACCAACTGCGTGATGCCCTGGTGCTGATGGTGCCACTACTGCCAACAGACCAAGAAGGGAAAGTGGAGGTCAGGCACTTTCATATACCCTGAGAACAAATCCCACCGCCATTGTTGCAGGCCGCTGCAGAACCAAGGCACAAGCAAGCTGCGTGCCCCAGAGCTCCCTGCTTAAGCTGTCCCACTGAGAGTGGCCCCACACTCTACCCAAGATAGGCCTGCAGCACATGGCTCCCCCACCTGAGCAATCCTCTGGTGGCCTGGGGACAACTCCATCCTGCCTATCACAGCCAGCTCCTGAATTGCCTACTAAGAGGCCTGAAGACAAGTCAGCCAAATCCTGTCCCCTCCAGTATTCGAGCATGGCACCCAGGGAACTGGGGATTACTCACCTCAGTCTACCACCTGAACACTCCTCCTGGGGTCTGAGGTCAGCCAACCCAACCACCACAACTGGCATCCACAAATGCAAGCCACCTGTTGGCTAGAAAACCAGCCCACCCAACCCACCACAGCCATTGCTAACACTAGCATGGAATTCTTGGGTTCCAATGGGTTGCCCCACCACTACTACTGTTATTGCCCATGTCACACTCACTGTCCATGGGATCAAGACAATTCCCATGCACCTGGCCCACCACTGCCATTACTGGCATTCAAGAATCAGCCCACCTGAGCACCCTAAAACCAGAGCCAATATACATCACTCTGGGGCTCAAAGATAGGCACACTCAGCCCCCTGCTGCCACCACTGAGGCCTGAAGACCTAGTTCCTAGAACAACTTCTCCACTGTCTCTATTAATAACCTCACCCTAAGCCACCAAGAAAATCAAAAATATCATTGATACTGTGTATAGCCAAAGACATCATATAGAGACTACACTACTGCATGACCCCAAATCAAAGCCAAAGTGCCCAAATCAAAGCCAACACCATAGATCAATCTTTAGGAAAAATTCCCCCTCTATGAAAGCAAATTGAAAAACTATGAAGATCACCCCTCCTGTTCTACATAGTTTTGAAAGTCCTAGCTGGAGCATCAGAGAAGGTGATCAGGGGTCTGAAAATAGGAAAAGAAGTTATCTCTCTTTGCAGATGACATGATTCTATACCTCAAAAACCTCCTTGCACTGATAAAGGATTTTCAGTGCAAAGTTTCATGGTATAAAATAAACATGCAAAAGACAATCACATTTCTTTACACCAATAATAAACAAACAGAAACCCAAAGAAAAAGCCCAATTCCATTCATAATAGCCACCCAAAAAATGAAATACCTTGGCATCTTCCTAACCAGAGATGTGAAAGACCTTTACAATGAAAACTACAAAACACTACTCAAAAAAATCAAAGATGAAAAATATTCTATGCTCAAGGATTGGAAGATCAACATTGATAAGGTGTCCGTTCTACCTAAGGCAATCTACAGATTTAAAGCAATACCCATCAAATTATCAGCAGCATTCTTCTCAGACCTAGAAAAAGAATACAGGAATTCATATGGAAACAATAAACGACCAAGAATAGCCAAAACAATCCTCAGTAAAAAAACAAAGCAGGAAGTATCACACTCCCATACTTTAAACTTTATTATAAAGCTACAATAATCAAAACAGCTTGCTATTGGTACAAGAACAGGCATAAAGACCAATGAATAGAATTTAGATTCCAGAAGCAAAACCTCAATTTCTCAACCAATTCATCTTCAACAAAGCCTCCACCACCAACCACTGGGGAGATGAAAATCTTTTCAGTAAATGGTGATGGGAAAACTGTCTGACCACATGCAGAAGATTGAAACAGGACCCCTACCTATCCCCTACACAAAAATTAATGCTAAAGGGATCAAAGACCTAAATGTAAAATCTCAAACTATAAGAACCTTAGAAAATGCAAGAGACACTGTTATGGAAATTGGAACTGGACCAAATCCTGATCAAAACCCTAAGTGACTATGCCATAAGAGATAAGATAGACAAGTGGGACCTCAAACTGACAAGCTTCTGCAAAGTCAAAGAAACCATCAAAAGAGCAGGGAGACAGCCCACAACTGGGAAAAAATATTTGCCAACTCCATGTCTGGCAAAGGCTTAACATCTAGGTTCTACAAGGAACTCAAACATGCTGAAAAGAAAAAAAACAAATAGTCCCATTACAAAGCGGGCAAATGATATGAATAGACAATTCTCAAAAGAAGACATATGAATAGCCAACAGATACATGAAAAAATGTTCAGTCTTACTAGTCATCAAGGAGATGCAAATTAAAACTACAGAAACAAGGAACTGAGACCACCTAACTCCAGTCAGAATGGCCATCCTCAATAACATAAAATAACAGATGCTGGAGAGGATGTGGCAAAAACGGCACACTTCTACACTGTTGGTGAGAGTAAACTAGTATGATCTCTGTGGAAAACAGTGTGACGATTCCTAAAAGTTTTAAAATTTGACCTTCCATATGACCCCACAATCCCCCTACTTGGAAAATACCCATAAGAACACAAATCACTCTATAAAAAAGATACCTGCACACAGATGTTTGTTGCAGCATTATTCACAGCAGCAAGAACATGGAACCAACCCTGCTGCCCATCAAAAAAGGACTGGATTTTTAAAATGTGGTGCATATACACGATGGAATATTATGCAGCCATAAAGAAGAACAAAATCATGAACTTCGCAGAAACCTGGATGGAATTAGAGTCTATAATACTGAGTGATCTTTCACAGAAACAAGGAACTGAGTATCACATGTTCTCACTCATAAGTGGACCTTGAACAACTATCATAATATTGTAAGAAAAGGATTGATAGTAGTGGGAAACTGCAGCGGGGTGGGGGGATCAGAGAGGTGGGATTGACAGTAGTGGAAATCTGCCTGGAAAAGGCGGGGCACACCTCAATAGCAAAGGTACCTGCACAGTGAATATTTGTATACCTAACCCTGAATTGTACCCCACAATTTTAAAATAAAAAAAGCTAAAAGTTAAAAAAACGAAAGAAAAACTAGGAAGAAATTACTGTTACATCAGATGCATACATGTCAACGTAAGGATAGAGGAACATGAAAAGGCAAATAAATATGACACTTCCAAAGAAATGCAATAATTCTCTATCAACATATTCCTATCAAAAAATTTTACAAAAACTTTGAATAAAGAAATCAAAATATAAATTTTAAGAAAGCTCAGCATAATATAAGAGGATTCTGATAAGCAATACAGAGATCTCACAAAAATAATTCAGGATATGAACAAGAAGTTTATGAAAGAGATAGATATTTTTTAAAGAACCAAACAGGAATTCTAGAACTGAAGAATTCATTGAATAAAATATATTTGAAATCTTTAATAATAGACTAAATTAAGCAGAAGAATCTCAAAACTTGCAAATAGTTTTTTTTTTAAATAATCCATTCAGACAAAAATAAAGCAAAAATATTTCAAAGGATATGTATAGATTCAAAGTAAGAAAATGGAAAAGAATATTACACACAAACAGAAACCAAAAGCAGGGAGGAGTAGCTATGCTTATATCAGATAAAACTAACATTAAGGTGAAAACAGTTTTTAAAAAAGACAAAGAAAATCACTATATAATAATAAAGAAATCAATTCAGCAAAACGATATAATAATTCTAAATGTATATGCACTTAACACTGGAGCACTAAGATTCATAAAACACCTATCACTAGATCTAAATAAAGAGATAATGTTGAATATAACAATAAGGGGAACTTCAACATTCCACTCTCAGCATTAAACAGATCATCTAAGCATAACATCAACAGAGAAATGTAGGATTTAAACTGAACTTTAGACCATATTGACCTAATAGACATTTACAGAAAATTATACATCACATCAACAGAATAAAGGACAAAAAAAATCATCTAAATAAACATAGAAAAACCATCTGATAAAATTAAACATTCCTTCATGATGAAAAAATTTATATTTTAAGAAACTATGAATAGAAGGAAAATACCTCAAAATAATAAAATCCATATATGGCAAACCTACAGTTGTCATATGGAATGGCAAAAACTGAAAATCTTTTCCTCTAAGATCTGGCATAAGACAAGGATGCCTATTTTCTCCACTCCTGCACAACATAACACCAGAAGTCCTAATCAGAGCAATAAGACAAGAGGAAGAAAGGCATCCTAATTGGAAAAGAGGAATATATATTGCCCCTCATCTTATACCTAGGAAAACCTAAATATTCCATCAAAAACACTCTTGGGTTTCATGAATAAATTCAGTAAAGTTACAAGACACAAAATCAACATACAAAAATCAGTAGCATTTCCATACACCAATAAACTACCTAAGAAAGAAATCAAGAAAGCAATTCCAGTTACAATAGCAACCACAGAAACTACAAAAACTTTAGGAATGAATTTAACCAAGGAAGTGAAAAATTTCTACAAGAAAAACTACAAAACCCTGATGAAAAAAATTAAAGAAGACATAAAAAAAAATCCCATGTTCATACATCCAAAGAATTAATATTGTTAAAATAACCATACTGCCCAAAGAAATCTGCAGATTCCATGCAATCTCTATCAAAACACCAACATTATTCTTCCCATAATTTTTAATACTAAGATTCATATGGAACCAGAAAATAGCTAGAATATTCAAAGCAATCCTGACTTATAAGTATATCACAAGGCTATAGTAACCAAAACAGAATGGTACTGCTATAAAAATAAACATATAAATCAGTGGAACAGATTAGAGAACCCAGAAGAAAATTCTCATATTTACACCCAAATGATCTTCAACAAAGTCAACAAGAATTTACTTTAGGGGGAAAAAAAGTCACTCTTCAATAAATCATTCAGGGACAACTGAATAGCCACATGCATAATATAAATCTGGACCCCTATCTCTTCCCATATACAAAAACCAATACAAATGCATTAAATAATTCAATTTAAGATCCTAAACTATAAATATATATATATTTTAAAACCTAGGGAAAGTCTTTTGGATGTTTCTCTAGGCAAATAATTTGTGACTAAGATCTCAAAAGCACAGTCAACCAAAACAAATATAGAAAATGCCTAATTACAATTTTCTGGGATCACAGGTCAAGAGAAAATGAATAATGCATTGTAATTAGGAGTTTTCAAAACATTTATTTTGGGATAAGTGCTTTCCCAACTTGATATTTAAAATGTTACATACATTAATATTCACAAGTTTCAGTATTTGTTATAATTATCTACATTTAAAATATGTTATAGAATTTTGAGAATTTTTCTGGTTTTATATGTAAGAAATTTTTGGTGTTTGCACAATGAGTCAGATTTATTTTTGTAGGAAAAACTACTCTTTTAGTGACTCCGAAAGGAACATTATTCATAATTCTGAAAATTTTTTGTTGTCAGATTTGTTTCTTTAATAGCTCAATTATACTTCACAAGCTGGAGTATCATATTTTTCAAGATACCAAGAGGAGTGGATGTCTCTTAGCTTTTCTTATATTTTAAGATTGTCTTGAGTATTTTCCCATAAAGTAATTAGCTATAACTCCTGATCACACATAGAACAAGTTATGAACTTCCTCCATGGTTTCAGATGGTTTATGTCCTTATCATTCTCTTTAGTCTCTGGAATAAAACATGTTCTGATAATATAGGGTTTACTAACTATATTAATCCCTTTATCTCTCATCCTTACTCAGTGAGGCAAAGTTTTAGTCAGGCAGATTAGGTTGTTCTGACTTTAAAAGGGTTTATCTTTTGACCCGGAATTGGGCCCTCTCATGTCTTATAAGACTGTAGTTTGTGAAAGAGAGTAAACTAACCAACACAAATAGGGTACTTAATCTTCATTTGTCAAAGCTGTAGGTGCTCTGCTTCTTTGGCTTAAATAATGAAAAGTTAAATAAATTTCTGCAAGATTCAATTTCTGCAAATTTGTATTTACATTGTGCAAATAAGTTTTTATAACTTGGTAAAAATAATAAACAGGAAAACAATGTTTATTTAAATATTCTGTGGAATAACATTATTTGCCTTATTTATATATTATTGTGTCCTTCCAAGTTAGCTACAATAATTACTAGAATATTATAAGGTGGACATATCTAATTTTTTAAAGATCATGCAAATTTATGACTTGCAAAATATATGCTTCAGTTAGATCTGCCCATTTTAAAAGAAATTTTATTAAAACATATATGAAGTCTATTTACATCTTGATAAGAAAAGACTAAATTCTGTCTATTAGTAAACATATGTAGTTATGAGACTTGTATTTGATTAAAAACTGTAACCTCTTTTAAATACAGCTGGTGAATTCAATTTCACTGACCATTTCCAAAGGTGGTCCTAGAAATATCAAAAACTTCTGAGCTTTGAAACTGTTGTGTGTTTTTTTCTATTTGTTTGATCACATATATTTTTTGCTAAGTTATTTTTGTGTCACAGGTAACACTGCTGTGGTAATTGGGAACATAAAATAATCCCTTATAAAAATTACTTAGGTTAGATTCCAGTGGTTGAACCCAACAATCATTTACTGATTGCCTAATAAATGCACATTATGTATTTAATTCTAGGAATCAGAGGACTGCCGTGCTTTATTGGTACCAAAAAAAAATCCAGAAAATAAGTTCCTTATGTTTCAGAAATATAGTTTCTTCTCAGAACTGTTTTTCCCTAGTAAACTGAAATATATATGAGGAGATAGCTAGAGAAAGCCTAGGCAGCCAGACAGGGCAGGTCCCCCAGTAACAAAGTAGCAAACTTCCTTCAGGCCTCTGGGACTGATACTCTCCCCTCTCTAAACAAGCTACCTAAAGGTTCCTTTGGCTAGGGTCAAAAAAAAGAAAGAAACCCCACCACCACCACCACGAATGCTGGGATTGGAAAATAGACCAATCTGCTAACTGCTAAAGGCCAACCAATCAGCTCACTCTTAGGCCTCTACCTCCAGCCACTGACCAATCAGCATGGCTAGTGGCAACCATGCAACACACAGCTACTGCTAGCCAATACACTAGGTCTTAGGGCTATATAAGTCCCAGATTTCCGTCCCTAGATCAGCAACTCTGTGGGCACTCTCCCACTGGTAGAAGCTTTCCTGTTTTCTCAATAAATACTGCTCTTCCAACTTAGGCCTTCCATGTCCCTCATTCCTCTTGGGTGTGAGTGAGACAAGAGCCCAGACCCTCCAAAGCTGCGCACCCCACTGAAAAGGGCTGAACTGGGAGAACCACGCATAGAAGACGAAACCCTGAAGCGGAGACACTTCTGGGAGTTGGCTTGCCAGCAGCAGCACTCTCAGGGCTAGGCTTGCCAGCCCATTAGAGCCAAGACTCCTGGGGCTAGGCTTACCAGCCGCTACAGGTGATACTCTTTGGGGCTCGCCTTGCGGACCCATTGAGCTGACGCTCTCAGAGCTCAGGATGACCTGATAAAAAATCTGTTATCAAAAGAATAATGCAAGTTAAGCAGGATGAAAGCAGGTAAGAACATTTTCTGAATTAATATTCTGCTTTATTACATGTATCATTTAGGGTCCTGGCAGGAAACAAAAAAGGAGTGCTTACTAGAATCCAAAAACAACTTTAGCTGAAGGAGAGGACGACCAGACAGGAGCTGTAAATGTAGGTGGAGATATGTAGCTACTGCTAACCTGCACAGGACAGGGAGGGGGGCAGTGGAATAACTACATCTTTCTTTCCATCCTATCTCTAATCTGCAACTATTGCTCTCATTGGCAAACCAAAGCACTAGAAGGCATGGCATAGAGGTCAGCACAGAAAATAACAGAGAAAGAAAGAGAATATATGGAGAAGGCAAATGAAGGAGATTCATACCATACTTAGCATCTGACCATAAATTTTGAAATAGTACATATGTAGTATGGTTCTTCAGTGTCTTCATGGAGTATATAAGGTAAACTTGACAAGATTACACATATGAAATGCCAATGACTTAATGTCAAATTGCCAAAAACAATATAGGGACTATTTTAGAATAATATCCTAAATATAACTAGACTGTATCTTACATACTCAATGGAATACTACGTAATGCATTAGTTAGCCTCAGTACTCATGAATCATGAATTTTACCTTAATAACCGTAGCATCTTGGGAGTAGACTCACCAAGAACCAAGTGGGGTAGGAGTTAGGTAAGATGAGTTATGCTAACATTAGCTAAAAAGAAATGTTGCATATACATGTTTTATATTACCCTCCTGTACCATTTCCAAGGTAGATTTGTTTGCCGTGTCCTTATCATTATGAGGTGTTGTGCAGAAAAATTACTGTGCTTTGGCTCATGGGTTGGCAGTGGCAGTCTTAAGTTGTACATGGCAAAAGATGACAAAACAAAGGAGGAAGACTTCGCTTGTGGTAAGGAGTACATGCTATGTTCAAGAGAACTAGAGTAATGTAATTACTTTTAAAATGTTTCTTTAATTATTGAATATATTTCTTCCATATGTAATTTAATTTTAGAACTTCAAATTAAATGTTACTTAGTAACCATTAAGTTATAGCAGCAAATGAATCTTTTGCTTAACTTTTATGTTCTCAATATGAATAATAAGAAATAATTTGATTACTAAAATATTCATGAAATAAAATATTAGCCAAGAAACACTTAGAGCAAGATTTATGAGAAAATAATAACTAGCAACTGTTGAATTACCCTTAGTATTTTTTTAAACAGATTGTTTTATCTGAATAGAAAAATGTTGTACATGCCATTCAGATAGTCCAGGGAGTTGCACATATGTTATATATTAAAATATGAACTTTCATTTTTTTATTTATAGAATCTAGCAGTAAAAACTGCTGTAAATGCTTTTTGAAAGTACCAAAAATATAATTCTGTGTCTGTGGTGTTCATAATAATGTTGTTTTCTTTCTGCCTTGAATCTAAGAAGAAAACAACAACTCTCTCCTAAAATATCCTGTTTGGTTTTTCTGTACCTTCCCTTGAATGCAACCAATTGAACATTATATTTTTTAACTTCTTGCTTTGATTTTAGTCATAAATAGTAAATGTTATATATGTATGGGTATATATGACTATTAGTCACATGCACAGAATATGTAATGATCAAGAGAGGCTATTTGGAGTACCCACTACCTTGAGTATTTGTGATTTCTTTGTGTGGGTAATATTGCAAATCCTTTTTTCTAGCTATTTTGAAAGATAGAATCCATTGTTGATAACTATAGTCACTCTGCTTGGCTAGCAAATGTTTGGGCTTTTATTTCATCTGTCCAATTGTCTATTTTTATTACAAATCAACTTCTCTTTATCCCCCCTTTCACCCAGACACCATCCCCAGCCTTTGGGAGCTCTTTATTCTCTATTTATATTAGGCCAACTTTTCAAGCTCCCACATATGAATGAGAACAAGCAATATCAATTTTTCTGTGCCTGGCTTATTTCACTTAACATAATGACCTCCAGTTTTATCCATGTTGCTACAAATGGCATAATTTCATTCTTTTTTATTACTGAGTAATATTCCATTGTGTGTGTATATATATATATATATACACCACATTTTTTTCATCCATGTGTCCATCAATGGACACTTAGGATGATTTCTATATCTTTGCTATCATGAATATTGCAATAAATATGCAAGTGCAGTTATCCTTTTGATATGCAGATTTCCTTTCCTTTGGGAAGACATCCAGTAATGGAATGCCACTGGATTTGGCAGTTTTATTTTTTTTACTCTAAAACTGGAATGACTGGCCTGGAGTGGAGGTTCACACCTGTAATCCTCATACTTTGGAAGGCTGAGACAGGAACATTGCTTGAGCCCAGGAGTTCAAGACCAGCCTGGCCAGCAAAGCAAGATCTCATCTCTACAAAAAAATTAAGAAAAAAAAATTAGCTGGGCATGATGGCATGCACCTGTAGTCCCAGCTACTTGGGAAGTTGAGGAGGGAGAATTGCTTGAGTTCAGGAGTCTGAGGCTGCAGGGAGCTGTAATCATGCCACTGCATTCCATACTAGGTGACAGAGTGAGACCCTGACTCAAAAAATAAAAAAAAAATACATAAAAAGTGAATGGTAGCTTTACTTTTAGCATTTTGAGAAATCTCCATACAGTACTGTTTTCCAAATTGTTATACTACCTTACACCCCTTCCCCTTTATCCACATCCTTGCCAGCATCTATTAATTTGTGTCTTTTTTTTTCCTTTTGAAATTTGAGAAAGCAGGATTTATTGAGAGGACAGAGAAGCTCCCAGAGTGGGAGGGGGCCTAAGGAGGGTTGCCCAATTTTTGTCTTTTTTATCATAGCCATTCTAACAGGGGTAAGCATACTTTGATTCATTATTACAGCATGGTTAGAGAGACATATAATTTGCCCTTAAAAAAATAAAAAAAGATGATATTTAATGGTTCGGAAATGACAGACCTCTGAAAGTTCAAAATCATGACAACCTCATGTAAAATATTAATTACACCTCAAATTCAAGTGCATGTTTCCTCCTTCTCTCCTAAAACCTTTCCTTTGGCTATGTCAATATCTTTAAAAATGCGTTATCATTGTTTCAATTACCAAGATTCTCAAACTCAGTAGTATTCTGCTATTACCTCTCATAGGAAGACTCCAAATCCTGTTAAACCTATATCCATTATGTTCTTTCCCTACTCCAAAACATATGACTATAAGAGCTAACTCTAAAGCAAAATACAAATTGAAAGTATTATACTCACTACACAACCACCAGAAAGACAAAAAATATACTAATCCCCATTATATACCATTGAATCAATGATGTGAGAAAGGCAAACCTCTCATACAATTCTGGTGGGAGCATAAGTTGATGTAGCTTTTATTGACATCACTTTGTACTAAAGCTGAATATGTGCATTTCCTAAGACCCAGAAATTTCATTCCTATGAGTATTCCCAGAATGACAGGAAATGTAACTTGTTCTCTGAGATAAGAATAGCAAAAGTAGCCATTTCTAACTAGACTTCCAAAAAAATATAGGAACATACTTTTTTGTTTCTTCAACATATCTATGACTGCAATATAATTAATAAAATATTATTCAGTTAAATTCAACTGTAATAAACTGCATTAAATACACATCAATTTATATATATTCAATTTAATTTAACAATGAGGACATTAGCCAATAATTGCCTGTTTTAATGCCCCGTGCCCTTTTACTGGCTTTGTGACAACCATTCAGTCCGTTTTTACTGCCTTCTTTGTGCTCACCCACTCTATTTTTCTACCTTTTTCCAGTGTTTTTTTTTTTCTGCCCAATGTCTTCATCTATTCACCAACTGCTTTGTATCAAATTTTTTTGTACAGCATCTCAATTTATTTGTAGATTAAGGTCAACTATAAATAAAGTGGCTCTTATTTTTGTTAGACTTTTTGAAAATAATTTAAAAGGTAAGGCTAGATTCACAGAAAAGCTAATAAATGAAATGTTATACCACAAGCAAATTTTTCATTTCTATTCTGAGTAGATAATAAACGTGCTTTTTTTTTGTTTTTGCAAATAAGAAACAGCATTGGTCATCATTTTGATTGTTACATCTTCTACTTTATTCATATGAATATAAGAGTTATTCCTGTAAGATCTTTTATCATTAAGTCTTGGCTTTAATCCTCATAAAGTAAGGTGAATCAATATACAGAAGATTGGTGCCCATGAGTCTGTTGCCTATAAATAACCTGTCTTTTGTATTTTTAAATAGAAGTCCAAAGCATCTCTCATAGCTGGAATACAGCATCAAATAATATTTTCTGTCATAATGTATTTATTCATTAACTTTGAACTTCTTGTATTGAATGTAACTTGAACAATTTTACACATATCAATACCCTTAATTGTGACAGGAAATCAAATAGCATATGTTTTATTATTGTAAGATAATCCAGTATATATGTATTTTTGTCAACACATCCACTGCAAAGAATGGATTTCTGTTGTAGTACTTACTCTGACTGCTTTTGTCTGTAATAGATCGTTTGGAAAGTGTCATGACATTTTGCTCTGTCAGATAATTAATCTGTACTTTTCCTAAATACTCATTGCAAGTTCATGAATCATTTTATAGCTAATAAAAGATATTGTGCAGTAGATAGCCTGGGATGTGTGAAGATATGTGATGACTGTTTATGTAGGACTTAACGCAATCTGTTTTGCTGGCTTCCTTCAGGTGTTCTGTGTGCACCTGGGACTATGGCTAGTGCTACAAAAGAAAAACGAAAGGAAGTAACTGTCCCCGTTCTTAAGAAGGCAGTTGCTTAGGTAAGAAATGATGTGAGTTTTTAAAAACATGTAAAAAAAATTATAAAAGTGACTTGCTGTGGGAGCCTAGAGCAGGGAGTGACCACTTGGGGAATTTGAGAAATCAATGGAGATGTGTGTGCTGAGTCTTACAGTGGGAATAGGATCCTCTTGGCATTTAAGAGGGAAACAGATTCCAGGCAAAGGAAATTCATGATGGACCCACCAAAAACACAGAATCCCTGAAAAAGTAAAATTTTATTTTGTTCTAACATCAAATATCCCCTAAAGGACTATACTCTTCTCGGTTTGTAAATCGAATAATGGCATCAGGGCACTCTGGCAATTCTGCATTTATTTGGATTGGAGGAACTTTCTGAAGAAATTTATCTCCTGCCAGAAAACTGAATTTATTATTAAAGCCATTAAGGCGAGGCACTTAAGCAGAACAATTGTAAAGTGTGTATGTCAGTGATCTTTGAAAGCCGCTAAAGGATCTTATCTCTGGGTTTAATAATCCAATTAAAAGCTACAGAGTTAGACCCTATGGAAGGGAAAAAAAAAACACATTCTTCTTTCATTTCCAAATGTTTCCTTTTGTCCCAAACTGATATTTAAAGTCTATTTATGTTCAGTGCAGTATACTTTTATCTCAACTGTGTGATTTAGCTTGCCCCGAGTGAGATGAGGGTGAAGGAGAATGGGGAGGAAGGGAAGCTATCTCCAGTGACATTTGATTAGCTATTTTTAAAAATTTAGGCTGGATTATATGTTTAAAAATGAAAAAGTGTGGGGAGGGTGGGAAGGGGTGGAGAAATGAAATCACCTATCGAGTACAATGTGCACAGGTGGGGATGCTGGGTGCACTCAGAGTCCAGACTTCTTTGCCACTGTACAATGCACCCATGTAACCAAAAACTATTTGTACCTCTGAAAGCTATAGAAATTTAAGTTAAAAAGAAAAAGTGGCAAATGTTGCCAACAGCAAATTTTCAGTAATCCCCCATGGTTTGCAGTCAGATCAGGTGATCTTCAGATCCTCCACATATCATTATGCCAGCAACTTTGCACCCACTGGAATTTCAGTGATGACTGCAAAATGGGTTTGATATGTGAAGTTGCATATCATTAGTAAAATAAAGAACTGGGGTATCGTCTCAGTCCATCTTGTGTTTGTACGACAGAATATCACAGGCTGGATCAGAACAGAAATGTATTTCCTCCCAGTGCTGGAGGCTGGGAAATCCAAGATCAAGGCACAGGCGTCTGGTGTGGGCCTTCTTGTTGTATCCTCACATACATAGTGGAAGGCAGCAGAGCAAGGGAGAATGATCTCACTCCCACAAGTCCTTTTTGATAGTGGTGTTAAACCATTCCTAAGGGCAAAACTCTTATGACTTAAATACCTTCCAGAAGCTCTACCTCCCTACACTGCTGCATTAAAGTTTTAACGTATTTTGGGGGACATGCTAAGACAATAGCATATATTTACCCAATATAATATACCCATAAAATTTTCTTATGGTTCTTAAATATAAAACTATTTCTAAATTACAGAAATCAGAATGTCTATGATAAACCTCTAGGGATCAATTTCTATAGTATCTTCACAAAAACAAAATTCCTAAATCTAATATGCTGTCTCCTCTTCCTGGGGATCCTTATGTAGTAATTACACAATAGATAAAGGAGTGTTCAAACCAGCGCATTAGGTAGTATCTGCTGATGTACTATTTCACTGATTGGAACATGAAACTCTCCTGCCCAGCTCTAACATTATCTAATACCACCACATTCCTCATTCATCCTCACTTGCCTATTCCTACCTCTTGAACATATTGCACAATACTGCAGGACACTCGTACTTGCTGTTTCCTCTGTCCACCCGTGCATGCGCACTCCCTCCCTCTCTGTCTTTCTCTCCTCCTACTCTTCTCCCCTCTCTGTCCCTCCTCTTCTCCCCCTCTTCCTCTCTCCCCTCCCTCCCTCCCTCTCTGAGAGCTCCTCTTAGAACCCAGATGCCATATGGAGTAAAGTGTTCCAGCCCACAACCTTAGCAAAGGTCTCAACCAACAGCCAGCATCAACTGCCAGATAAGTGAACAAGCCTTCAGATTATTCTAGTTCTCGGCCTTTGAGCCACCACTCCAGCTGATGGCAGCTTAGGCAAAAATAAGCTAACTCCACCAAACCTGTCCAAATTGTGAGCAAAATAATGTAATCATTTAAAGCCACTAAATTTCAGGGCAATTTGTCATACAGCCATAGTAACTGGAACAGATTTTTGGTGCACACGTTATATAATTATTTTTATTATTATACAATTATACAATGTTATTGTACAATTGTTATTGTACAGTGTGATTATTATATGCACACACTTGTGTATATATGTGTAGTCAAAAAAATATTGTTTTATCCTATCAGTATGTATTTATTCATGTATTTTTCCTTTCCTATATT
This sequence comes from Carlito syrichta, assembly GCF_000164805.1. NCBI lineage: Eukaryota > Metazoa > Chordata > Mammalia > Primates > Tarsiidae > Carlito > Carlito syrichta. The sequence continues at coordinate 534,048 of NW_007258188.1, read as the reverse complement.
CTTCATATTTTTCTGCAGCTTCATGTTTCCATCTGTGATCTTTCCACTGATTAAAAATTTTTTCTTTAGTATTTCTTGAGTTTGAGTCTGGTGGTGACAAGATTTCTTCACTTTTTGTTTAGAAGTGTCTTAATTTACCTTAATTTTTGCAGAATGTTTTCACTGATTATAGAATTATAGATTGGAAATTATTTTCACTTGTCACTTTGAAGAGACCATTTCAGTGTCAGCTTAATTGTTACTCTGTTGAAGATAATATGCCTTTTCTCTCTAACTGTTCATTACATTGCTTTTTTGTCCTTGTTTTTCAGCAGTTTAATCATGCTGTGCCTACGGTTTTTGTTTGTTTGTTTTCATTCTGCTTGAGGTTGGTAGAAGCGTTTTGAAAGTGCTTTCAAGTCCTTCTCAGGCTTTATGTCTTCAAATAAAGTTTCTAAAAGACATCTTGTCTCTCTCCACTTATTTTGGAACTCAATTATACATATGTTGAACCTCTATGTCACATATAGTCTCGTCTGTGTTTTCTATTATTTTACCTCTCTATACTTTAGACTTGATATTGTCTCTTGACCTGTTTTCCAGTTCACAAATTCTCTCCTTAGCTGCGATTATTGTCATAAATAATTCATTTGATTCTTAAATTTAGGTGCTGTCATTTTAATTCTAAAAATTATATTTATTCTTTTTCTTATAATCTCTACTACTCTAACAAAATCCTCACCTTCATAATTAACTTATAAGACATATTAATCATTTTACTTTAAACTTTGGTAATTCTATAGATATAATATTTGAATGTTCTGTGAATATGTCCTGCTGGTCCAGGTTTTGTGTGTGGTTTTTTTTTTCTTCTCATGACTTTCATTCAGTTCTCATCTTTTTATACATTGAGTGCCAAATACTTTGAAAGCTCTGAATGGTGTTCTTTTTTTTTTTTGCCAGAGAGGATTTACAGTTGCTCTTGGCAGGCAACTGGGCTAGGAAGAGATCACCATATCTAATCAGGCATTGAGCTCATTTAAAACAGAGCCCCATCATTTTGAGAGATAGATTACCAGTAGTATCTCTTACTCCTAGAGATTAGCCTTTTGGAGTTCCAACTAAAAACTTCTGTTATTTACCAGGGCCTTTCCTACTTAGAGAACCCCAAAGTCTTATCTTTGTTCCACATAATCCAACAACTGCTAAACTCTTCACTTAGCCTGCATCCTGTAAGCCAAGGTTTTAACTTCAGTTTCTCAGCTGTCACTTTTGAATCAGCAAATGTCTCAAGTGGAAAATTGGTGCCAAATGTTGGATTCATTTCTGTGTTTCCTTACATATTCTCACTATCTTGATATTTCTCTGATGCCATAAAATGTACTTTTTTGTATTTAATCCAACTTCATAGTTGTTCCCAGTGGGAGAGTTGGTCAGAAACTAGTTTGCTATTATTAAAAATTGATCTCAGGATGGCTGTTCTGTTGGATAAGCCCATTCATCCTCATTCTCATTCCCTTATTCTCCTTCATATGATTTTGTGTATACCCTCTATAGAATTTATCACAATCTGAAATTATTCTGTTTAATTATTTGTGTTTATTAATGATTTTACTAAAAAGTATCTGTTTCCTCTTACTAGAATATGACTTGGTGACAGAAACATGATTCCATTGATTATAGCCCAATGCCTAGGACTATGCCTGAAATAATAATTATTTTGTAAATTACTAAATGGATACATTGATTATACTCAGTCAGGAGATTTAAAAGATGTTTACAGAATAAATACAAAACTAAAAATCATACTAATAGTTGCAGTGAACATTTTATCCTATACTTGTATTACTAATGCAAAGAGTAAGAATGTTCCCCCTAATGGGGTTGATAAAGTTTACAGAAGTCATAATCTAAACTTTGAGGCAGATTATTGACCATGTCAATCACTTGACAAGGTTTTAGTGAGTGGCCAGTATCCTCTGTGCTAGCATTATCCCTTCTCTGCAAATTATGAGAAGCCTTGGAACATTTGAAAACAGGTACTTGTTCATGATCCTTCCTTCCTTCCTTCCTTCCTTCCTTCCTTTCTTCCTTCCTTCCTTCCTTCTTTCCTTCCTTCCTCTCGAGTTTATTCAGTATTTAGCTCCCACTTATAAGTGAGACCATGTAGTATTCAGTTTTTTTGTTTCTGTGATCATTTGCTTAGAATAATGGCCCCCAGCTGCAACCATGTTGCTACAAAGGACATTTTTTTCTTTTTTTGTGGCTGCATAGTATTCTGTAGTATATATGTAACACTTTCTCTTTATCCAGTCCACCATTGTGGGTACTGGGTTGACTTCATGTTTTTGCTATTGTGGATAGTACTGCAAAAAACATGTAAGTGCAGATGTCTTTTGGTAGAGTAATTAATTTATGCTCCTTTGGGTATATATCCAGTAGTGGAATCAATGGGTTGAATGATAAATCTATTTTTAGTTCCTTGAGAAATATCCAAACTGATTTCTGCAGGGAATGAACATATACATTCCCACCAACAGTGTAGGAGTGTTCCCTTTTCTTTGCAACCACACCAACATCTGGTTGTTTTTTGACTTTTCAATAAAAGCCATTCAGTCTGGTGTGAGATGACATCTTTGTGTGGTTTCGATTAGCATTTCTCTGATGATTAATGGTGTTAAACTTTTTTTATATATGTTTTTCTAAAATCAGTAAATATTTTGGCTACCACTGTTCTATTCTTCAGTTTATTCTACAATTGATACTATTGCAATTGCAAGGTAATTTTCTTTTCCAGTACTTCTTTTCTTCATCTTATACTTTAGATCTCTAAAAGTGTTTCTTAGAGGATGCATTTATTTTTATTTATATGTTTTTGATAAACTTATCTTACTGTCAGAGATGTGTGTGTATGTGTGTGCACGCGCGCACTTGCACGCGTGCGCATGCACATGCGTGCATACATGTATACAGAAGATAAGAAGAGGGGAGATAATCAAATGCTGGTAGAACTCCAAAATATATTACTAATGAGTTCACTTTAAATAAGCTGGGAACTTAATCTCCCCAAATCTCTGAACCATTCTCAAAAGAACAAGGATATTTTATTTTATTTTCTTCTTTTTATTTTATTTTTATTTTTATTTTTTTGAATTGGAGTCTCATTCTGTCGCCCAGACGGGAGTGCAATGGCCGCTCTCGGCCACTGCAGCCTTGACCTGCTGGGCTCCGGCGATCCTTCTGCCTCAGCCTTCCAAGTAACCGGAATTACAGGCATTCGCTACCACGCCCGGCTGATTTTTTTTTTTTTTTTTTTTTTGTAGAGATGAGGTCTTGCTGCCCAGGCGGGTCTCGAACCCGCGGGCGCAGGCAATCCATCACCTCAGTCTCCCAAAGGCACGGGATTACAGGCTGAGCCCCCGAGCCCAGCTTCTTCTTATTTTAAAGATGTGGGGCACAATTCAGGGTTAGGTATGCAAATGTTCATTATGCAGGTACCCTTGTTGATGATGTGTGCCCCCCTCCCCTGGCAGTTTCCCACTACTGCCAATCCCTTTCTTATAGTATTATGATGATTATTCAAGGTCTGCTTATGAGTGAGAATATATGGTACTCTGTTCTTTGTTTCTGTGATAGATCGCTGAGTGTGATAGACTCTAAATCCATCCAAGTTGCTGTGAAGTCCGTTTTGTTTGTCCTTCTTTATGGCTGCATAATATTACATTGTTTATATGTACCACATTTTTTTAAATCCAGTCTAGTTTTGATGGCAGCATGGTTGGTTCCATGTTTTGCTATTGCAAATAGTGCTGCAATAAACATGCATCTGCAGGTATCTTTTTTGTAGAATGATTTGCGTTCCTCTGGGTATATTCCAAGTCGGGGAATTGCTGGGTCATATGGAAAGTCAATTTCTAGTTCTTTCAGAAATTGCCACACTGTTTTCCAAAGAGAGACTGAGGAGACTGCCCACAGAATGGGAAAAAATATTTTCTAACTGTATATCTGACAAAGGCCTAACATCCAGGATCTACAAGGAACTCAAACTTGCCAAAAGGAAAAAAGCAAACAGCCCCATTAAAAAGTGGGTAAAAGACATAAATAGACGCTTCTCAAAAGAAGATATATGGGCAGCCAACAGACACACGAAAAGTGCTCAGTCTCACTAATCATCAGGGAAATGCAAATCAAAACCTCCTAACCCCAGTAAGAATGGCCATCATTAATAAAACAAACAAAAATAGATAACTGGTGAGGATGCAGAGAAAAAGGAACACTTCTACACTGCTGATAGTAATGCAAAGAACAAGAGTATTTTAATGGAAGTTTGTTTTTAACTTTCTTAACTTTCTTTTTTTATTTATTTATTTTAGCTGAAGTCTCACTTCGTTGCCCAGGCTGTAGTGCAGTGTCACATTTACGGCCACCCCAGCATCGACCTGCTGGGCTCTGGGGATCCTTCCACCTCAGCCTTCCAAGTAGTCAGAACTACAGGTCGCACTACCACACCTGGCTAATTTTTTTTACTGATTATGGAGATGAAGTTTCGCCAAGTTGCCCGGGCTGGTCTCGAACCCGCAGGCTCAGGCAATCCATTCACCCTGGCTTCCCAAAGTGCTAGAATTACAGGCTGAGCCACCGAGCCCAGCCTTTACCTTTCTTCACTTTCAAGGAGAAATACATCCTGCAGCTATCCTGGATCTTTGTGTATGTGCGTGAAAATCATGAAGAGCCAATACTTTGAGTCTTCTTACAAGACTTATTCAGGGTAGGCTGTGACAGCCGGTGATGAAGTACTCCAAGTTGGTGCCAGGTTGGTTTGGTGAACCTCTTCTCTGCACCAAAGGAGAGGTGTGTAAACTACAGCTACAATATTCTTTCTAAGATACTATGCTGCAGACAGGTCTTGTACTTAATTTTCTGGAAGATTAAACACTGTCCCGTTACAACTTGATAGGAAATAAAATGAATGTTGGCCCCAATCTCATATGTACTGAATTTTACTAGAAGGCATATGGAGGAAGTAAAGGACATAAAACTTCTCATCCTTCCTTAATTCTCTGCTAATTACAAAATTCAGCCTCAAACCTTAAAGATAAAGCTTGAACTAATGCTTGAACATAGGTCAGAAGTCAAATTTTAGAATAGAGGATATAAGCTAGCAACCTATGGACTGAGCTGACCCTCGTATGGCCTGTATGATATTCTTAAAATGTTGAGTTGTGTCTTTGGATCAGAAGTGTGTCCTTTACTCTATCAACTCCCTCTACTAGTATTTTACACTAAAGTTAATGATTCAGTGAGGTTGCATGACTAGCTTCTAGAGCCACTTCAGTTTGCAACCTCAATATTTGAATGTATGTATTCAGGTTTTTAAATAAATGAAATTACCCGAAAAATAAAATGTATCAGTTAGTTTGCAACTTTTTCAAGAATATTGAACAATGTCATTATAATTTTTATTTCAAAGGAAATGTTCAATATATTTGATTACTTAGATGCCAGAATAGCCAATAACATACAATCTGCAGTTAGAAAAAGAACTCTAGGACTCGACTTCATGTTATTCTGTTGGATTGCCCAAGGTCCTCCAACATCATAAAAGATATATGTTATTATAATTTTCATCATAATTTATTTTTACAAATATATTGCTTCCTGTAAAATAAAAACAACAACCACAAAATCTCAGTAGCATCGAAGCATGTGACAATAATCATTTGTGCTCAGTAGTTAATGGGTTGGCTGGGTGCTTCTGTTGCTCTGATATGTGCTCAGTGGTATTCAACCATGTGTCTGCTGGCAGGTCAGATAAAGATAGGATGGTCTAAGATAACCTTATTTGGGACAATGGGTCTCTCTTACTCCACTGGACTAATCTTTCATAGCAGCTTCCCAAAATAAATAACAGAAGAGAACAAGTTTTCTTGAGGTTTAGACTCAGAGATGGCATACCATCACAACATGAAATTGACCAAAGTCACAAGGTCAGTCCAGATTCAAGCAATGAGGAAGACTACACTCTTTGATAAAAGGTATGACTAATCAGCAGATAGAAAATTGAGGCCATTTTTGAAAACTGTCTGCCACAATAGTATTTTAAAATCTCTTTTCTCAATATACCTCAAGATCCTCAGAAATAATTAATACCCTGAACCAATTTCTAAGGAATATTCGTATTTAATAGCATAGAATTTTAATGCTGCCTTAAGGTCTAAGGAGTCATGTTGCAAAAACATGTTTGAGATTTTTATGACTTTGAATCTTGTACAATATAAAGACTAAAAAGGCTTTAAAATAATAATTTAGTGACAGAACCAGCAATAGTTATTTCTTCAGCATCCACTCTGATTCTCTTAGACCTTGTTGGTTTCTTTCCTTTCTTTTTGCTGTTAAGTTTGTAGAAAACATTTCAAAGGAAAAACTTCTAGTAAGTATGATAATTCTTTCATCATACTGCTTAAGTACTAAACCCAACAGAATAAAAGAAAACATCTCAATTCTGAAGATATTTATGTAATTTATAATTTTGGGGTGATGTACCTCAAGAAAGAAATTAGACCCTAATTTTGGAACAAGGAATTTTCTATTATAATTGTTTACAGTATTATATGCACATTAAAACAAATTCATTATGCATATACTACTCAAATCCTCAACTATTAATGTCTCTATAAGCAAATGTAGAGGAAATTGAATAGTAAAGTCCAGTTGCAGTATATCCTCTTAAGAATAGAGTTTAGCTTCTGTAACATTTATTTCTGTGACATCCATTTACTTAAGCATGGTAGACACAAGACACAGTTCCTATCCTTGAGGAATTCACAATAGAAAAAGAAACAGGCATGATTTTCACTAAATATCTGGAATATAATAATAGTTCCTAAGTTCTTTCTGTCTCCAATCTCAAAGCATTCTGGAAAAAAAAAACTGCCAAAATAACTCTTAAAAAGATAACTGATTACACAACTCCATTCTGTAAAAATCCTCAATTGTTTTCCTATTTCCTCAGGACAAGGTCCAAATCCTTGGTACAGTATTGGCCATGTACACACACTATACACCACCTAGAACCATCTGGCTTCTTTTTATATCTAACCTCATCTCCTGTCAATTCCACCCACTTCTTAGGTTCTAACTGCAATTCAACATCCTAAGAATGTGCTATGTTGCCTCAAAGATGATTCTCACTTGTTGCCTATGACGTGACAAAAATGTAAAAGATGAGTAAGGTGTAGAGAAACAGATATTTTAATATACTGTTGGTAAGAGTCTAAGTTGTTACTAACTTTTTGGAAGACAATTTGACAGTATCCTAATCTTTGTAGCAAAATATATTTCCACTTTAGAGAGAAAGTATATTAAAACCTGTTCTTCTTGTTTCAAATTCTACTTGTAAAGCTAAACATAAGACTGAGAACAGGAAAGTAAAATTTAATTAAAATTTGCCAGTAAGAACCATTGTTAAATAAGATTCTAAATAACTGAGTGTCACATAGATTTCAAAAAGCACTTCTTTTTTTTAACCTCCGAATTTTTAAGCCTTTTTCTTGAGTGAGATTTTTTTCGCCGTTTTCTCCAAGAATCACCCCATATAATTGTATTTTTAAAAATCTAAAAGCTTGTAACCTAGATGAGAAAGAAATAACCTTAAAAGTGAAGCTATTACTGGAGATGGCCTTCGAGCAGACTGTGCCTCTCTGAGCCCTCATTAAAGTTCCTTTATTTTTTATAAGATACACACTGAAGGTCAGTATACTGTTCTGAGCAAATTGAATGTAGATGCTCCTTTGCACTTGGTTATGAGGAGAACTTGGACCAATCCCAAAAACGAAACAGGCTCACTGCCTTTGAGAAAAGAAGGAACATTGTTAGCATCTCAGTAAAGTTTGCAGTTTTGCTGCTGAGGCCCTTCTGATGAGTCAGCTGGACAGCCCGAGCTGAGAAAGAATGAGTGATGGACAGATGATGGACTAATATGACCAGAGTGTTTAGAGAGAGACGGTGAGGCATCTGCTGACCCCCTGGCTTGGTGTATTCAAATCCATGTGTCATCATCAGCTAAATGGAGAGAAAAAGAGCTGACTCTGTCTGCTCTTTAAAACTGACCCCCACCCCGTGGGGTGACCTACTTGCCAGTCCTTAAAACATGTCTCTTCAATGAAGTTTTTGGATGTTGGACTAACATAAAACTATTTTTACTTAAGGTTTATGAGAAGAACACACTCCAGGGTTTATACAGATCAAATAGAAATAAATTGCGGATCTACAATTAGCATTGATTTTTTTTATACTTTCATAGTTTTATTAAGCACTTTCATAAATATAAATAAACATTTCACTCCAACTTATAGGCAAATATAATTTGGCTATGAAGTGTGAACATTTGAGGCAGGCATTTACTGATAAATAACTCATTTTTTAAACTATTAGCTGATGCCTTCAACAAAGTTGAGAACTAGAAGTTAGCCTAGGAATCAAATGTAAGTAGTAAATTCCTTAAACAAGAACCTGTCTTCAGACATACCCATTTTAAAAGGTCAAACAGCAATTGTATGGCAAAGTATTACCAATTGTTTTATAAGGGAAAATCAAAAGAGGAAAGAAATTCCTTTTGTACTATCAGAGAAAAATACAGAGCACATACAAATACTGGTCTAAAACAGATTAATGTTCAAAAATCACTGAATGGTATTTGGGGGGAGAAAAGACTAAAATCGATTTCTTTCATGTATATTATTCTGTTATTTATATTTGTCAGGATAAAATAGAATGTTTGTTTCATTACTAATGTGACTTGGGGGTCAAACTGATTTTTTTTTGGAACAAGGAGAATAAACCCATTATGTATTTTAACTGAGATAGGAAAACAAAACATTTCAAAAACAATCCTTCAGAAAAGCCAGCACAACATAGATGAAGCCCAGATCATTTGGTCACAGGGTTTTTTTTTGTTGTTGTTTCCCATTTCCGAATTAAGGGGCTATCTTAATCTTGTGTAAAGAAGTCATATGTCATTTAAATATTAGTCCTTGTAAACCAAACTGGGAAAATATTTTCTCTTGGATATTATAAATTTGCTATGTTTCATATTTCTTTTTGTTTGTCTGTTTGTTTTTGAGTTGAGGTCTCACTCTGTCGCCCAGACTGGAGTGCAGTGGCCACTCCCAGCCACCGCAGCCTCAACCCACTGGGCTCTGACAATCCTTTCGCTCCGCCTTCCAAGTAGCTGAAACTACAGGCGCGAGCTACCACGCCCAGCTGATTTTTCTATTTATCGTAAAGATGAGGGCTCACCAAGTTGCCCAGGTGGGTCTCAAACCCGCAGGCTCAGGCAATCCACTCACCTCAGCCTCCCAAAGCACGGGATTACAGGCTGAGCCACCAAGCCCAGCTGTTTCATATTTCAGTAGACATGGGACTCTCCTGTTCCTTAGTGTGGTAGGTAGAATTCTAAAATGAACATTCTCCCCCGCTTTCTGTACAGACCCTTCCCTTCGTGTGTGGACAGGCTCTCCAAATATGATAGGATATCACTCTTGTAATTTCGACTACCTTATATGGCAAAGGTGAAGCAACTTTTCATATGCAATTAAGGCCCCTAATAACTTAAATTTGAGTTAACGAAAGGGGAGATTATCCTAGGTGGACCTCACTTAATCAAGTGGGCTCTTTTTAAAAGAAGAGGGTCTAGAGATCAGAGACAGATGTCAGAGATATTTGAAATAAAACGAAAAACTCTCCAGCTGGTCTTGAAGAAGCAGGTTGCCATGTGGTAAACTGCATTTGGAAAGGTATAGTCTCTAGGAGTGAAGGGCCTCAATCCTACAACCTCAACTGATTGAGTTCTGCAAACAACCTGAATGACTTGGGAGAAGGTTTCAAGCCACAGATGGAATTACTGCCCCAACTGATATACTGATTTCAATTTGTCAAGATCTTAACCTATATCTGGACTCCTAACCCAAAGAAACTGTGAAATAATAATTTGTGTTGTTTTAAACTGCTAAACTTGTGGTAATTTATTACTCAGCAGTAAAAAGTAGTATATTCTGTAGGTTGTTGGCCAAGTTTAGTAATATATTCTTGGGTGGAAAGGACATTAGAAGTTATCTAGTCCAACTTTTCATTCATTTAGTTATGTAAATATTTTCCTGATGAGATAAATTAATCTCTCCTTATTTCTTTGACTACAAGTTTTATAGTTCATCATGGGGTGTTTGTGTGGCTTTAAGGATGTGATCTCAGTATGTTCATTTCCTTAGACATACTTCTCATGCTTACCCGTGTAGCTAGAACCAACTGGGCAGGGAGTAAGATAAAGGCACAAAGTGATCCACTTGCAATGCACAAGGCTACATGGTACTTTTTTCCAGCTAGTTGGTCCAAAAGCAGATTTGATATTTAGCTATCCAGTTTAATGCATTAAGATGTGACCACTGACCAAGATCTAAAAATTAGATGTAGGCCCATTCTAAATTGTCAACTGTGAGTAGAAGGGAATTTATAAATTTATGTAGTTTCTAACTGGGAGAATATTTAGGTACAGATTCTGTCTCTCCCACTAATTCATTGTGTCATCTGAGGCAAGGCTTGAATCTCCATAAAAATTTGTAAAATTATATGAATTACTAGAGGAAATTTTCTAATGGCCCTTCTAGTACAAATATTTTGATTATGCTAGTTCATATCTATTACTTAAAGTAGGTCTGTGCCTATGCCAGCTCACCTGAGTGTTTTGGTCTACTCACTAAAAATGTTGTTTTATATTTATTATCTCTAAATGAGTATCAATAACAAAAACTACTCATAGAAGTGATTTTGTAGACAATTTGGCATCTACCAATTTAATATCCCAGGTAATAGGAGAAAGGAAAAATGGGAGTCTAAAAAGGAGGGGAACAAAGAAGTAAAGAAGAGAAGATCTAGAAAGAAAGAGAACATAGGCTATAGAAACAGGATTTGTGAAGGACCACCAACTCCCAACTCATCTCTTTCCAGAGTAGAAATTCCGGGGATAAAATTACTCAAGAGTCCCATATAAAGAGACTGAAAAGTCAAAACGTCAAAATAGATTCAACATCTCCAAAGAGCATCCATTTTAACACTGCCTAGTCTGTCATGTTTTTCTAGCAGTTCACTTTAATTTACCCTCTAATCACCAGCTGAAGACAGAATCATTTATCAGAGGTAGCTATTGATAATTGTTTTACAATCCCCACCCCAGCTTGTTTTGTAGTATTTAGCTTTTCTATTACAAGTATTTGCCTCCAGTCATGAGAAACAAAGCTAACTTAATCAGCTCTTCATGACCATTTGTGGCACAGACAGACCCCATCACCATCGCTACAGTCATATGATTGGCCCACACATCTGCCTACGGTCCACCACCTGACATCAGTGTCTGTGCTTACCTGCCCCTTCTTGATAAGCTGAAACAGACCACCACCCAATCACTTTAATGACCTGCCCTCATCAAATGGAAGGTTGAAAAGGCATTCAATCTCATACAGCAGCCACCATTGCTTTGCTAAGCTCTGGTCCGGTCATGTGACTCTCTGAGTTATAGCCATCGAGTTTTCCTAAACTTTGGCCCCCTTCCCTATCTTGGGGAAGTTAATCTCCTCTCTCTCTCCAATTAACTTTCTAAATAAACTATATTTTCTCTATCTAACTGCTGTGAAATTCTTCACATCTTTTAAGTGGCACTGGATCACAGACATCCTCCACTCCCACATCGGGTCTGACCTAACATTTTGGAGGTCCCTGCTGCGATTCTGACCAAGCAGAGACCTTTATGTAGATATCCAGAATCCAAGAAAACTATGAACAGGCTTCTAGCTCATCTAAATTATTAATTAGGAATGTCCCAGAAACAACTATAAAATATAAAAAGTCTTAAAGGTATGTCAGGTTTCATCTACAAGATCCTAACTATATTAAAGATTTATTCTCTGAGAGACCTCCTGAAACTATATCACTAAGATCCTCAACAACAAAGTCATTGTTTATTAATTTTATGCATTATCTAGAAAAGTGCTGCATAAAATATTCGTTGCTGAAAAATGCTTTTTCAAAATCATACTGGGCTAGGATAGTCTAATAGAAGATCTATAAACCCACTCATAAAGGAACAATTCAACAATCTGTCCCTTTTTTAAACATCAGCAAAGACTTCTTTAAAAGTCTTAAAACAAATGTTCATACTGACCGTGAATGCTTGAAGGGCCATATGATAATTATGATACCCCTTAATGTTATTAAATTCCCACAAGCCTCCTGGATCTCAGGATATGTGAGTCAAAGGCAAACTACCTGGATTCTTCACAAGCATCCAATTCAACTAAAAGGGAAACAAAAATATTCCCTCTTATTAATAAATGTTGCAATACAAAGTTCATGGAAGACACGATTCATACAATTTACATCTGTAGAGTTCTTGCTGAAGTAAAGAATAAGGCAAAAGGGAGTCTAATGGACAGGTACTAACAATATTATGAAGGACTAAGACAAAAATGTTGAGCTTTATAGTGCCAATCAAAAGCATAATTCAATAGAGGGAAAGCTGTTATTTCCCTTAGATTTCAGTCTAGCTCTCCATAACAGATAAAAGTACATGCTATATTGAGAAAGTCTTTTGTGGAAGAAGGTGCTAAATCTCCAATTACATCTCAGGAAAAAACTCAATAGTTGCTCATCACAAAAATGACACATATTTTGAGATCAAGAGTCAGCCACCTGCCTGTTACATGAAGCAAAAGAAAGATTAAAAAACTGTTCTATACTCTGTGATGATATAGTTTGATAAGAAAAATGATAGAAAAGATTAATACGTAGCATAGCTGCATGCTCGTAGTTAAAATTAATGGCCTTCAGAGTTTTATTCTGACTCTCCTATGAGTGTCCAAAAATGTCCTTTTGAAACCTACAGCATCTCATGTTGCATCTTAGGGTCACAAAACACAAAAATTAATTATAAAGTAAGTGTGCAAGCCATTTCAAATTTACACACAGTAAAAATCACATGTATATACATAGATGTATATATATGTATTTATATTCACATATATGTATAATTTTCTATAAAATACTTCTTTCATACCCCTCCTTTTAACCCTTACAAAGAAAATTTCAATTCTTAAGAATTGAAAGAAAAATATTCGAATTGAGATGTGTGTGTATATAGACAAATATTTACCTTTTCTAGTTGCAGCAACTTTATTCAAATACTAAGTTATGTAGCAAATGACAATTTGTCAGGTGCGACACTAGGTAGTTTATAGTTATTAGTTTTGGTTCAATGCCTGTAGCCTTAGGAACAAAGGCATTATATTCTATGCACATTTAAAAAGCAATTTCATAAGCTTGAAATGCCAACAGTTTCCCATAAATATTGCTGTAATCATTTTAAATTACATAATATTCATGGAAAAAGTGACTTAACTGTGTTATGGCCAAGTCCATTTCACAGAAAACCACAGCATGGCCTAGAGCTGGGTGATTATTTCTTTGTTTTTGTTTTTTAATCAAGATATCTGTCATAGTTCAATTATTATTATGGTTTTTGAGATGCCATCTTTAGGCAGGCATATAAAATGATTCAATTGGTTTGAAGAATACTGACTAATGTGGAAGATTAATAGACTAGGGAGATACACAAAAGGCTTATTTTGTGGGCTTAAAATCTCCAATCTGAATCATATTTACCAGCATGGGAAAATCACAAGAGATTATTTTGCATTCAAATCAATTACCATTTCATTGCTAGCCTGTATACTGCTTCCCTCAGTTCTGTTCTCACAAGTGAAAATAATCAGAAACTATGATTTATACAAATATGAAAAAAGTCTAAAATAATGATCTGCTAAAGGCTTTTTTCATAAAAGCATCAGAACTTCTGAATAAGCAAACATATATTTCATACCCAGAACAATCAATTTTTTTGTTGGTTTATATTTTGTTGTTTATGAACCATTTTTATTACCTGAGTTTATAGTGACAGTGGATGAAATGTATTTGGATAACTTTTCATGCTATGTATCACAATCTCATCTACAACTGTTCACTGTACTTTCCATAACCAGTCATATTCATAGGTACTGACTATGAGACTTAAGTTTGTAGCATTCAGAAGACCAAAGAATAAACTGCCCCTGCCCTTAGCCTAAGCTCACCTGATCAAGGTGTATAAGGTAAACAAAATGAAATTCCTGTGTTGTGGCCCAACAAACAAAGCAATTGAATACTGTTCTTAATTTTTTTTTCAACTTTGGCATATATTTGAAATTTCCCATGATAGAGTTTTTTGGGGGAAAAGGTCAAATATAATTATATTCATATGGTTCAGCCTAATAATATTCTCTAATTCTATACCTTTGGGTTTCTGAAAGAAGATTCCTAAACCTTCTACTTAAATGATGAATATTCCTGATTCCAGACTTGGAATGAAAAATATGTGACATACATGCTACCACCTGCAACCTGTATAAAACATAGCAATGAAGTTGAATGAATAACGCCTCCTGATGCCTTCAGGAAAACATGCTCCCAGTTGACCTTCTGAATTTCTAAAAATAGTCTACACAAAAGTTTCTTATGGTCCTGTGTTCCCTAGTCACCAACACAGAGGATTTTGTCTAAGACAAGTACAGCAAGTTCAGACCTAGCACCAGGAGGTCCTTTACACAATCATCTAAATGTGTTTTATCCACCTGGTTCTCAGTGTGTGCCTCCTCTTTATCTCACCACTTTCATTCTGTGTAGTGCTTCCAGCATCATCCTCGAAGATTCTCCCAGTTCAGTCTTTTCTCTCATTTTCATTTTTAATTTTAAAGATGTGGGGTACAATTCAGGGTTAAGTATACAAATGTTCATTATGCAGGTACCCTTGTTCATGAGATGTGCTCCCCTCCCGCTCCCAGCAGAATCCCACTATTGCCAATCCTGCGTCTCTCCCCTCCACCCCCACCACAGTAATTTCTCACTACTGACAATCCAATTTCTTACAGTATTATAATAATTGTTCAAGGTACACTTATGAGTGAGGACATGCAATACTCAGTTCTTTGTTTCTGTGATAGATCACTCAGTATTATAGACTCTAAGTCCATCCAAGTCTTTTCTTTTAGTAATCCTATATGAATTCATAAATCTGTACCGGTTTCAAGATCTTCTCAGGTATGTCTGTTGATCATGAGGACTTAATCAATGCATCCTTGCATGTAGATACCAAATAATTCTATAACTTATTTTGAGTGATGATAGTCTATAGTTCCAAAACACAGTGGGAAATGGTACCACAAAAAAGATGAGACAACAGGATTACATATTTAATAAGCATTCAACTAACATTTACTGAGCCTTTAATATGAGCCAAGAATCTACCACACTGGTCAGTCAAAAAAAAGTAGCTTCTCCTCACAGGCTTATAATAACTCCCAGTGAATTCCAATATAAAGATATTTTGTTTTGTTTGTTAAAGTTTAAGTTTTAATTTTTCAATTTTGCATTAGTTATTGATTTTTAGGAAAGAAAATTAGGATATGGACACCTTACACCATACGAAACACAAACACACACATATATACTTTTCCCAATATCATTATGATTTTTTTATTACTATTCAGTTTGTATTTTCATAAGAGCTGATTCATGCAATGCACTTTTGGTTATGTTTTCTTTCTTGTATGGTTTTTTGTTTTTAGGATTTTATTTTCAAAAAAGTCCTGAATTTGAGATATCAAACCTTGAAATATTTGATGCTTATTTTGTTAGTCATCTGAAGTAGACATTATCTCTGATCTTCATAGTTTTAAATCAGTCCTATTTCTCTTTTTCTTTCTTTGTTTTTTTCAGTAGGCCACTTTAAGGACTTTACAGCCCTATTTTTAAACCTAAACAGTTTCTAGAAGATTCACTATATACATAAAGAGGTTAATTATCCAGGGTCTTCTAGATCATAATTGGCACATAGTATGCTGGTAACAAATACTGTTTTAACTGAAATACTATACACATTGTCTTATGTATGCACATATTTTCTCCCTTTTATTGGGAGATAATTTATTGCTAAATTTACTGGAATTGAAATTATGCATATTTATGTAACTAATGTTGACCAGGTATCTAGCAAACTCTAGGATTCTTACAGTTCTCCTTTGAATAGTGTTCCTATTACATTTCCAAATCCACATGGAAAAGCACCCGAATGCTTGGAAAAAGCAATTAAAGAATGCTTACCCATTGCATCTTTTGCTTGAATCAAAAAAGTCAAGTCAAAATCATTTTATACCTTTTATCAAGCTTTGAAAGTTACAACACACAATGAGGGAATTATAAGGAAAAAGTAATATATTGGGTTTAAAATGTGTAGATAATAACATATAAAGATATATAACTGTTAAAATTAGAGGTACATTAAATAATACTAAATTTATAGTTTCACTGAAAAAACATTCCAAATTTGTTCCAAATTTCCTATTTTAAATGTACAAAGTAATTTGGACTGAGTTAACTTGTTTTTATAAACAAATCAGCTTTTTTAATGCAAATACATAATTGTCCAAAAATATCTTTAAATTTCTTGAAAAAAATCTTTATACATAAAGCCTTCCTTGTTATGTAATTTTCTTTTTTTCTCTACTAAAAACCAGATATATTTTCACAATAATTAATATGCTAAAGAGGACGGGCTACAGATATTCACTGTGGAAAGATTGCTGTATCTCTGCCTCTAAGAGATGGGCTTTTCTCAGAACACACATTTTGCCTTTGACAGGAGACTTGTCAGACTTGGGAATATACACATTCAGGAGTTGAAAGGTGGTGTCATTAACATTTCTACACCCTGGATAAGCTAAGAGGTGAAGTTGAGTCTTTTACCTTCAAAAGGGAACTTGAAGGATCCTTAGAGATTATTATGCTAAACCATAAACTGAAATGTTGGACTGTTCTATTCAACTGATGGGGTTTTCTTTTAATTAACTGAGGAAGGTGGGGTGGACTGGTGGGTCCGCATTTCAACCTGGCCTGCAGAGATGTCTGAATGCTTGCTAAAAAAACTGCCCCCCAAAATTTATCTATCTATGCCTAACCTACAATAGCTACCTTGCCTCAGTTCCATCCTGACTTTAAGGGAAGTGCCAAGAACTCCAAGAGAAATGACTGTGGGTTTTTTTACTTTAACAAAATGCCTTGTACCTTTCAAGCAAATAGAAAGCAGCAGTCCTCAGACTGAAAGTGAGTATGTAAATAGAAACCCTATGCACAGGACATTGATGAGTGGATTGGCCTAGCCCAATATCTGATATTACTGCACTGCTCTAGCAAGAATATTTAGGGCTTGAATTCCTCACTAGCCTGATGGAATGGAGATTCAAACTTTAAAATAATTATATTTTAGAGATTTTTTTTGGAGTATTTTGTTTCTTTTTTTTATTTTATTTTAAAGACATGGGATATAATTCAGGGATAGGTATACAAATGGTCATTAGATAGGTAAAGTTTGGGCCTCACTTTGGTCCCTACTTAAACTGGTTTGAGATCAGGTACCCTTATTGATGAGGTGTTTCCCCCCTCACCCCCTGGCTGTTTCCTACTGCTGAAATCCCTTTCTTACAGTATAATGATAATTGTTCAGAATCCATTTATGAGTGACAACATGTGGTACTCAGTTCATTGTTTCTGTGATAGATCACTCCGTATTATAGACTCTAAGTCCAGCCAAATTGCTGCAAAGTTCATAATTTAGACCTTCTTTATAGCTGTGTAATATTCCATCATGTATATGTACCACATTTTTTTATCCAGTCCTCTTTCGATGGTCAGCACAGTTGGATCCATGTTTTTGCTTTTGTGAATAATGCTGCAATAAACATGCAAATGCAGATATCTTTTTCATAGAGCGATTTGAGTTCCTCTGGGTATATTCCCAGAAAGGAGATTGCAGGGTCATGTGGAATGTCGATTTTTAGATATTTTAGGAATCATCCAACTGTTTTCCAAAGAGTTTGTACTAGTTTACCCTCCCACAAACAATGTAGAAGTGTTCACTTTTCCCCACATCCTCTCTAGTATCTGTTGTTTTTTGTTATTGATGATGGATATCAAGATTGGAATTAGATGGTATCTCAGTGTGGTTTTAATTTGCATTTATTTGATGACTAGTGAGGCTGAGCATTTTTTCATATATCTGTGGGTGCTCATATGTCTTCTTTTGAGAGGTCTATTCATATTTTGGCCCACTTTTAAATAGGGCTGTTTATGTTTTTTTTCTTTTTGATACATTTGAGCTCCGTGTAAATCCTGGATATTAGGCCTTTGTTAGATATATAGTTGACCAATATTTTTTCCCATTCTTTAGGCTGTCTCTCCACTCTGTTGATGGTTTCTTTTGTTTTACAGAAGGTTTTCAGTTTGATGAGGTCCTACTTATCTATCTTATCTCTTACAGCATGGGCATTTGGAGTTTTAAACAGGAATTGGTTGCCTATTTCCATAAGGGTGTCTCCTGCATTTTCTAAGGTTCTTATAGTTTGAGGTTTTTACATTTAGGACTTTGATCCATTTAGAGTTCATTTTTGTGTTTGATAATAGGTAGGGGTCTTGTTTTAATTTTCTGCATGTGGTCAGCCAGTTTTTCTAGCACCATTTACTGAGTAAGTTCACCTCTCCCCAGTAGTTTTCAGTGGAGGCTTTGTTGAAGATGAGTTGGTTGAGAAATTGAGGCTTTGCTTCCAGAATCTCTATCCAGTTCCACTGGTCTATATACCTGTTTTTGTACAAATACCAGGCTGTTTTGATTATTGTAGTTTTATAGTAAAGTTTGAAGTCTGAACATGTGATACCTCCTATTTGTTTCTTTTGCTGAAGATTGTTTTGGCTATTTGTGGTCATTTATGTTTCTATATGAATTTTTGTATTGGTATTTCCAGGTCTGATGCTGGTAATTTATTGGGTACAGCACTGAATCTATAGATATCCTTGGGTAGGATGGACATCGTAACAATGTTGATTCCTTCAATCTATGAGCATGGAATATTTTTCCATTTTTGTTATCTTTGATATCTTTGAGAGCATTGTTTTTTGTAAAGGTCTTTCACTTCTCTGGTTAGGAAGATGCCAAGGTATTTCGTGTGTGTGTGTGTGTGTGTGTGTGTGTGTGTGTGTGTGTGTGTGTGTGTGTGTGTCTATTGTGAATGGGCTTGTGCTTTTTATTTGAATTTTTGTTTGTTTATTGTTGGTGTATAGGAGTGCAACTGTCTTTTTGCATGTTTATTTTATACCCAGAGACTTTGCCAAAGTCCTTTATCAGTGCAAGGAAGTCTTTGACAGATTCTCTTGGGTTTTCAAGGTATAGGATCATGTTGTCTGCAAAGAGGGATAATTTAACTTCCTCTTTTCCTGTGTAGAAACTCCTGATTTCTTTCTCTTGTCTGATTGCTCCAGCTAGGACTTCCAACAGTATGTTGAACAGGAGGTGTGAGAGTGAGCAGCCTTTTCTTGTTCCAATTTTCATGGGAAATGGTTCCAATTTCTGTCTGTTTAGCAGTATGTTGGTTGTGTGTTTCCTGTTTCTCTGACTATTTTGAGGTATGCTCCACCTATACCTAGGTGTTCAAGGGATTTTATCAAGAAGGGATGCTGGATTTTATCAAAAAAACTTTCTCCATGTCTAATGATAGAATCATGTGGTTCTTGTTTTTAGATCTGTTGATGTATTTAATTAAGTTTACGGTCCTGAAGATGTTGAACCAGTCCTGCATCTTGGGGATGAAGCCTATTTGGTCATGATTTTTGAGATGTGTTGTTAGATCCAATTTGCTAGAATCTTGTTGAGAATTTTTGTACCTATGCTCACCTTGGAAGTTTGTGTGATGTCAAAGTTCTCCATTTCATTTAGGTTTTCAAGTTTGTCCATACAAGTGTACATAGTAGTCACTGATAATCTTTTGTATTTCTTTGGGATCAATTGTAACTTAGTCTTTTGCATTTCTGATTCTATTTATTTGGGCTTTTCGTATCTTTTTTCTTGGTCAGTCTAGCTAGAGGTCCATCAATCTTGATTATCCTTTAAAATAACCAGCTTTTTATTTCATTGATTTTTTTCTATTATATTTTTTCTTCTGTGTCCAGTATTTGTGCTTTTATTTTGGCAATCTGGATTCTTCTGCTGAAGTTAGGACTTTGGTGGTCTTGCTTTTCCAATTTCCTTAGGTGATTTTTTAGGCTGTCAACTTGTGATCTTTCCATTTTCTTCATGTGTGTTCATAGAGATAGGAATTCTCCTCTTAGTACTGATTTCTTGGCATCCCAGAGATTTTGGTAAGAAGTGTCTTTATTTTCATTTTTTCCCAGGATTCTTTTAATTTCTGTTTTGATTTCTGTGCTCATCTAGGAGTTGTTTAGCATCATGCTGTTTAGTGTCCACATCTTTGTGGGTTTGGGGGGAACTTTATTGGGTTGATATTTATTTTTATTCTACTGTGGTCTGAGAAGATGCATGTCAGTATTTAAATCTTATAAAATTTGTTTATGCTTGATTTTTGGCTAAGGATGTGGTAGATCTTAGAGTACATTCCATGTGGTGATGAGTAGGATGTATATTCCATGGTTGTTGGGTGGAATGTTCTATAGGTATCTATTAAATCCATTTAGTCAAGTGTCAAGTTGAGGTTATAGACCTCCTTGTTGAATTTCTGCCCCAATGATCTGTCTAGGGTTGTTAGTGGAGTATTTAAATCCCCAGCTATGATAGTGCTAGAATCAGTTATCTTTTTTAGTTTACCTAGGAGTTATTTTATAAAAGTTGGTGCTCCTATATTGGGTGCATATATGTTTGGGATGGCTATTTCTTGTTGATAGATTGGATATTTTACAATTATGTAGTGAACTTTTGTATTTTTTTAATTTTTGATAACTTAAAGGATATTTCATCTGATATTAACATCACAACTTCTGTTTTCTTTTGTGTTCCATCTGCCTAAAGATTCATTTTCCATCCTCTTACATTGGGTCTGTGAGTGTCCTTTGTAGTGAAATGAATCTCCTGGAGACAGCATATTGTTGCATCATTTTAAAAATCTAGTTTGCCATTCTGTGTCTTTTCGGTGATGCATCTAGTCCATTCATATTCAGGCTAATTATTGAGATGTGAGAAATTATCCCTGTCATGAGGTTCTTATAAAGTTTATTGGTTGGCTTTCTTTTCATTTTATTGGATTGATTTATGTGTATTTTCAGTCTTTTTCTTGCATTCTTGGCAAGGATGTGGTCATTCTTTTTTTTTTCTTCTGTGTTTAATACTTTCTTAAGTGCTTCTTATAGAACTGACCAGGAGTTGTTGCAATCTCTTAGGGATGGAATGTCTAGGAAGGATTTTAATTCTCCATCACTGATGAAGCTTAGCTTAGCTGGGTATGAAATTCTAGGTTGAAATTGTCCTTGAGGACTTTGAAAATTGGACTCCAGTCTCTTCTAGCCTGTAGTGTTTCTGTAGATAAGTCTGCTGTTATTCTAATTGGTCTTCCTTGGTAAGTAGTCTGACCTTTCTCTCTTGTTGCCTTTAGCATTTTTTCTTTTATACCTACTTTGTGTGAGTGAATCATTATGTGTCTTATATTTGATCTTTTCATGTGATGTCTTGCAGGGTTCTTTCAATCTCTTGTGTTTAAATATTCACATCTCTGATGAGATGAGGGAAGTTTTCTTGGATAATTTCATGGAATGTTTGTTTCATGGTGGTCTCTGTCTCTCTATCTACCTCAGGGATTCAAGTTAATCTTAGATTTGACCTCTTGATATAATCACACACCTCTTGGAGGCTTTGTATTGTCTTTTTAAGCTTTTTTTCAATGTTTTTAACATTTTGGGTTGGTTTCATATTTTTGTCCTCAAGCGCTGAGATTCTTTCTTCTGCTTGGTAAATTTTGCTTTCCATACTTATCAATTTGTTATTTATTTCATTCACTGTGTTCTTTATTGCCATCATCTCAGTTATCAATTCTTTCATTCTTTCCTCTTGTCTCTACTCATTTCTATTTATTCTCTCTATTAATATCTTGATATCTGGGTTTGTGATTTGAGATGAGTCATTCTGGGGGCTCTTCATTGCCTGAGTTCTGAAGTCTGTATTCTCATTTGCTATCTTCTCAGGTGTTTGTATGGGAGTTTGTTTTTCCATTGGTTCTTCTTCATTTGTGAAGGTTTTTCTCCCCTTTTTTCTCCCATCTTTAATTCTGTTGTTCAGTGATGGAGGATAGCTTTCACTGTGTTTGCTCAATCTCCTATTTTTCCCTAGGTAGATCCTCTGGATTTGTTCAGATTTGAAGCCAAACTAGGGTTGGAGGGCTGTGCCTTTTGCAGCTTTGAGGTTTGATTAAGGGGTGATCTATGGTTCAGAAGTTGTCTGCAGATCACAGTATCTGCTGACAGGTGTGTGGGTCCTTTGGGACATACTTCCCACCACCTTACAATCTGTCCATGTGGTGGGGGTGTATGTTTGCCCCCTGAAATCAAAACGAGATAAGGAAAAGACAGAAAAAGAAGGAGGGAGATGAAAGGAAGTTGACGGGAGTGAAGAAGAAGAAGAAGAGGGAAAACAGACAGACTCACCAACTAGTGAATAGACAAAGAAACAACAAAAACAGAAAAAACAAAAGATACAAACAATCATACAGACAAACAAAAAACCCTGTTGATGTACTCACCCTCAAAAATACCCATACATAAACAGAAAAATCTAAAAAACAACAATAAAATAACAAAGACAAAGCAAGTATAAAAATGTAAACAAAAACAGAAAGAAAGAAAAAAGAGTTCCCTCTGTGGTCATTTCTGGAACTTCAGGTTTCTTTCCCAGTCACTGCCCCCACTTTTGGCTGCCACAGCATTAGGGAGTGGCTGTGGTCTCCAGCTCATCCCCTCCACTCATATCACTGGTGGATTGATTTGCTCTCAGCATGGGTCAGACAGCTTTTGGACTGCTGTGGGAGGAGGGTGAATCAGATCTGGACTCATCTGATTTCTCTGCTGCTATTGCTACTGCTGCCACTGTTGCTGCCAAGTTTCCCACTCAGATCAGACATGTCTGTGCCTGGTCCAGCATTGGGGACCAGCGTCTGTCACTCTGTTTCCAATAGTGGATTCCAGAGGGGTGTGGAGATCACTCTGGGTCTCAGGTTGGAGGCTGGATAGGACTAGATGGGGCAACACAGGTCTCTGTCCAGCCCAGGACAGAGAAAATGGCAGCTGTCAGCATCTCCTCACTGGTGTCAGGGCTCAGGTCCAGATTTCCACCCTGTGTCTTCTCCACAGTTCCTGCTGTTAGTGTCTGGCCTGCTGCCACAGATTGTGGTGTGGGTCAGGTGCCAGGTGCTGAGGAGCAGCTGATCTCTGCTGCCTCCTCCCAAGAGACTCCTGAGAATGGCAGATGATCCTGTGTACCAGAAGCTCCAATCTTAGGGCAGTGGTGGGTTGCAGTGACTTCTGGAGTAGAGTCCTGTGTGCTTGAACCCTAGTCTCCCTTCAGACGGACTTTCACTCACCCACCAGCACACATCCACTCAAGCAGACAATCTTTATGGACATTCTCTTTTGCAGAGCCTCTCACCGTCTGACCAATTCCATGGACATCTTGCCTATCTCTCCCATAATTTTCTTAAAAAGTATGTTTCAAGTAATGTAAAAACCAACTTCCATCTAGTCTACTTCCTAGTAAGCACAAATCCTGAATTAGTAAAGTCTATATTCATAACACCAAATTAAAATAACTACATGGCTTTAGAATAAAATATTGTAACAAACTCATAAACCAACTATTCAAATTTCTCTTTCTAAAAATTACCTTTTATCTTCCAATTTAAAAAACAAGACATATAGTAAACCTTAAATATTTACTGATCAGACAGACATCTGAAATTATAGTACACTTCCATTTATGTCCAAAATTATTAGAATTATAAATCCCAGTATTTTATTTACAAATAGTTTTTCTAGACCGTATTATTGCAAATACTTCACCTACTGTGAAGCGTTTAGTAGAACTTAATCTTGTATTTTTAACCCAATATTCTGTGTTGCAAATTTTTGAAAATATTTACATTTGTTCCAGTATCTGCTCAAACAGTAAAATAAAATAAACCTTGTGGCATAATTTATTCTGTCAGAAAAGAATCAGTCAAGTCATCCTAGACAGCAGAGACTTAGGTATAGAATGAGGGATGAATCAGACCCAAGACCTTATAAAGAAGATTCAATTTTTCATATAAATAACAAATTGACAAGAATAAGAATGGAAGAAGAACAGGAAAAAGAAGAAGAAAGGAAGAAGAAGAAAGGAGGAGGAGAAAGCAGGTTTCTGACAAGCAGTCTGCATGTGTTTTCTAAATTCTTTGTATAGATTTGAACTTCAAACATAAAGAAGGTAAACTTAATGAATTTTTTAAAAAAAGAAAAATCAGAGTATTGGATTCCATAAATTTAAGTACTACACAAAATAATTTTAAAGATTAATCATCAGCTTTGCTTTCCCACAGGTCTCTAATCCCAAACCCCAAAACTAAGCATATGAATAGATGGCAGATGTAGTTTTATGCTAGTCCTATATTTCACCTGTTAGTAGTGAGTAATGTATCTTGTGAGGCTGGTACACTTGACAACAATTCTGAGTTCAGATCCTCTGGCTTATCAGCAACAACTATAAGACTTCTGGTCACCTTGTTGCCCCAATCCTACCCTAGTTGTAACAGACCAAGAATTTGGAATACACATTTGAAGTGAGGTTGCTTCCCTCAAATGTGGCCTACACACCAGGAGGTGGGATTCTGCCAAGCCCTATGATCCTCAGTTGCAGAGTTCCAGGTCTCAACATATCTGGCACCTAAACACAAAGAGCAGCAATAAATGGAAAAGGTAGTGATTGAAATCATCATTCTAAGAAATGTATGCAACTACTCTAGAGATTTATATTTTTTTAAAAAAGAAGAATTGTATATACCTTAGAAAAAACTCTTTTAAAACATAAGGATGGGCAACCCCCTGGGGTCCCCTCCTGCAATTGGAGCTCTTCTGTCCTCAAAATCAAACCTGCTTTCTAAAAAGAAGAAGGATACAGAAAGAATAAACACAAAACATATGAATAAGTTTTCTGCTCTGGCCATGATGGAATAGCAGAATTCAGACCAACCTTCCTACAGTGAGTAGTTAGAAAATTGGACAGAATACATAAAACGATTAGATGTCAGACATCTAATAATATGCATTATAGACTATGAGAAACGTGGATAAAGTAAAGTTAGAGAAAAAGATAAATAATTCAAAAACTGGAGAAGCTGTCTATTTTTATTTTTATTATAAAGGTGGGGTCCAAGAGGCTGTTTTAATATTAGGTGTAATATACTTAAGAACAATGATTATCATCAGGTAAAGAGGAATGTTCATAATAATAAAGAGGTCAATTTAACAAAAATTTAACAAACTTAAAGGTTGTTTAACAACAGAGTTTCAAATAACTGTAGCAGAAATTGGTAGAATTGATGGCAATAAAAAAACATATATATGTATAAAGCATATATGTGGGTATGTATATATACATATACATATGTGGGTATATATGTGTGTGTGTGTATACATATGTATATACATATGTGTGTATGTGTATATATATATGTGTATGTATATATATGTGTGTGTATTTATATCCACAATTGCAGATAGAGATTACAAATACTTCTTTTTAAAGAATTATCACAAGCAAGTAGAGAAAAAAAATAGTAAGGGTTTAGGAGACATTAAAAACAATATCAATCATTTTGACCTAATTGATATTTTTAAAAATTTCCACTAAAAACCAGATAAAATCACATTCTCTTCAAATTCATATAAGACATACACAAAGATACACCATATATGAGGACACAAACAAATTTCAATAATTTGAAAGAACTAAAATTACATGAAATATATTCTCTAACCAAAATATAATTGAACTGAAGAATTAACCTACAATTAATTTCACATTTAGTAATTAAATAATAAGTACTAAATCAAAAACAAGACAAGTTGTCCACTTACAACACTTTATTCAACAATAATCTCAAGGCCTACCCAGTGAAATAGGGCAAAAAAAATAAATGTCATACAGATTGTAACCAAAAACGTAAAACGTAAAACTATTATTTCCAGGTGATATAATAATGCATGTAGAAAAGTCTAAGAAGTCTAACAAAATTTACTAGACCTACATACATAAAAATTTTAAAAGTCATATGGTAGAGTCAATATGCAAGAATCAATTTTATTTTTATATACTTTCAATGAAAAATTAAGATTGTTTAAGTGCCAAGCATACAAAATCATTAAGGAAAGCTTAATAAAATATATACAAGATTCATATTGCAAAATTATGATATATTAATGAAAAGAATTAAAGAAAATCTAAATAGATACACAAATGTTCATTGATATGACGATTCATTATTGTTAAAACGTCAATTTTCTCTAAATTGAACTACAGATTCAATACAGTCACAAACAAAATTTTAGGCAGTTTTTTAGAGATTGGCAAGTTAATTCTAAAGTGTATATAAATTTGCAAAACAACTAGAAAGAAAACACCATTTCAAAAAAAGAAGACAAAGTTGAAAGATTTAAGTATTCAGGACAATGTAGAATTGGTGTAAGGATAGACCTATATATCAATGGAAATTACCATTGGAAGAAACCAGAAAAAGAACAGTAAATAAACATTTTATTTATGCCAAGGTATCTTTTAGGGAAGGAATTCTACTGTAAAAACTGGTGCTAGGACAATGGATATTCTAAGAAAAATAAATAAATCTTTATTCTTACCATACATCATACAAAAAACTTACCTTAAAATAAATCACAGAAATGTAAAAGGTAAAATTATAAAACTTCTCAAAGAGAACATAAAAATACTTTCCAACTTTTGGGTAGCCAACAATATCTAAAATAGGCACAAAAATTAGGAACCAGAAAGAAAAGTGATAAGTTTAATTGATAAACTAATAAATTTAATTGATAAATTTTAAATTTATCAAAATTTAAAATTATCAAAATTTAAAATTTATCTTGGAAAGACTTATAAAACAAAAAGTCAAGTCAATAACTGAAAGAAGATATTTGCTAATCATTTAGCTGCCATGAAGCTTGTATTTATATTATATTTTTTTAAAAAAAGCACTTTAACTTAATAATAAAACCAAATTCTTAAATAGACAAAATATGTGAACAGATAGTTCATCAAAGAAGATATATGACTGGCTAATAAGCACACAAAAAGATGCCCAGGATCACTGTTCATTAGGGAGATGCAAATTGGAAAGCCAACAAGATATCACTGCACGCCCACTAGAATTACTAAAATGAAAAGGACTAAAAATGTGAAGTTTTGGAAAGGTTTTGGAACAATTAGTACTCTCATTCATTGCTGTTAAGAAAGTTAAATTGTACAGCCACTTGGGTTCTCATAAAATTATACATACATCTACCATATGACCTAGTAATTTTTCCCACAGAGAAATGAAAGCATACATTTTCACAAAGACTTAATCAAGAATGTTCAGAGAAGCTTGAGACAACTCAATATCAGTGGGCAAATGGATAAATCGTGATATATGCATATAATACTATACAGTAATCTCTTCATATCATTTATTGTATCTAATATGTAACATTATTATTTATCATTTGTGTATTGTAACATACAACAAAGTCATCAATAAAATGGAATAAATTGCTGGCACAAGCAATAATATGGGTGATTTCAAAAATATACTGGACCAATACAAACAAATAATTTCAGACAAAAAAGAGTACTAAGTAGTACATATTGTATAAGCTCACTTATGTGAACTCCAGAAAAACCAAAAGAATGCATGTCTATGTTTTTCTAGGTTGAAATGGCAGAGAATTGATCTGAATGTTAAGGGATAATGGAATGTTATATAACTTGATATAGTAAATCTTACACAGGAGTAAGCATTTTTCAAAGACCATTAAACTGTATGTTATATATAAAATATACTGACTATAGTAGTGACAAAATATAAATAAAATTATAAGAAAAAACAAATCATGAAAATTTGTTAAAAAGAAAGGTACTATATCTATATTAATATCAGACAACATGGACTTCAAGGTTAAAAACATTACTGGAGTTAAACTGAATATTAGAATAATAAATGGTTTGTTTCACCAGTAAAACATAGCAATTTTATATGTTTCTTCTGTTTGAAATTATAATGGCTTCAAAATACGCAAAGCAAAACTTGACAGAATTATAAGAATATGTAAACTTCATCCACATACATGGTAGAATATTTTATCTCATCTCGCTAATTGAAAAAACAGACAAAAATTCTGTAAGGGTATAGAAGCATCAGTGTGATTAACGAATGATGTAATGAACATATATAGAAAATTTTAATGAACTTACACAAAATGCGTATTCTTCTCAAACACTTAGAAAACTTTTACAGAAGTTGATATATTCTAGACATATATGAATGCACAGAATATAGTTAGCACTGAAATAAACGGGAAATCCAGTAACATGTAAAAAGAATAATAAATCACTACCAAATAAAATTTATTCTGGAAATACAATACTGTCTTAGCATTCAAACCTCAATCAGCACAAATCCATCACATTTACAAACAAGAAAAACCATCTGATGATCTCAAGTGATTCAGAAAAAAAGTATTTAACAAAACTCAATATCCATTTATGGCCTCTTAACAAACTAGTAATTGAAGAAAATTTTCTTAGCCTGACAAAGAACCTATGGCTAAAAAACTTAGAGTTAATGTTATACTTAATAGTGAAGCACTGAATCCCTTCTTATAAGACTGGAGACAAGTCTTGAATGATTTTTTTCAAAAAGATGGTGTAGGTGGTAAATTTCCCAAGTTTTTGCATGTGTTCAAATGTCTTTATTTTCCTCTTATACTTCACTGTTTGATTTGTTGAATAACATTTCAACAATTTTAGGTAGAACTTTCATTCCCACACATCAACTTAAGGTCCCCTCCTCATCTTTCAGGGTCCTGTCTTAAAGCCTTTTCTCATTTTCCCATCCAGGAAAGATCTTTTCATTCAGTGATTCCCCCACTTCCTTTGCAGTTTTTTGCTTTCAAGCATATTCTGTGGTATGTAACAGTTACTTTTTAATTTCTTCTTCTCCTTGGGTTGTTAAAATCTCCTAAAAGAGAGAGATTTTTATCCTTACTATCTTTTCACAATATCACCCAAATGAGCCTCTTGTGTAAAGGTGGTAATTAGTAATATTTCTTAAACAAAATAGAAATTTGCTGCTGACCATTAAAGAACTGGAGGAATATTTTGCCTCACCTGTCACCTAAAAGCACTGCATCTTGTTCATTCCGTTCATTTAGTGTACCTCTTGCTGTTCAGTGTACCTTCTGCCAACATAGTTGTTAAAATTCAAATGAGGCATTAATTAACTGCCACTCAATTCATTTTTACAAGCATCTAGTGCTTTGGTGGCTTCACATAACCAAAGAACTATAGCAGTTGAGTAAAACAAATATGATAGTTTTCTAAATAAAAAAATATAATTAACAATATCACTTCTTTTCCAACTGAAATTCAAAAAACTCTCTTAGTTCTCTCATCAAGGGAAATTACTAAACTGATGAATCACAAAAGTGTACACTCAGAAGCCAAAACAAAATTATAGAAGTACAGGGACAGGTAATATAATTTTTTCTCCATAATCTCACAGATGGTAAGGTAGATAGTTTCCAGAAGTTTATCAGAAATAGAACTCAGAAGCTAGGACAAATATATAATTTATTTATAATGAACTTCAACTAAAAACTCAGCGTCTTCTGCCAAACACATTTCCAAATACACTTGTTAAATTACTATTCTGAGGCACAGAATTTTTTAAATAACAAAACATGCAAATGAAAATCAAGCCTTTTACTGACCACATGATGTTTTTCAAAGTGGAGATATCCATGCTTATTGTCAGTAAATAGTCATTTTCCTTATATTTGCTATTGAAATTTTGCTGATCTATGTCAATAGTATGTGTGTTTAAAACTAGTTAAATATATAAAATAACTATGTGGTCCACATATTTAGCATTGTATCTTGCATATGCTCTTTTTAACAAGATTAGATAATAGTTGCTTTGTTAAAAAAGAATGTTTAGAGGAAGAGGAAAAATAAAAAGAGATCTCATGCTTAGCACCGTGCATATCACATAGTAATTACTCAATAAATATTTGTAGGAGAAGGAGTAAAGGAGGGAAAGAGGAAAGAAAAATGAAATTTAAAATGATGTTTTGCAGTTGTAAATAAAAATGAGTCATTAAAAATGAAAGCAACTATTTACAATGAAGGCAAATTCCTCACAGAAGGCACAAATTAATTACAGTTTTATTTCAGATTCCTCTAAATGAATTATTTGCAAACAAGCCTCATGGACTTAATTAAGTTTTTTTTTTTTTAAGATTTCTTCTCTTAATAATAGTATTTTCTTTGTGTTTTCGTACAGGTAATTCTGACTCTGCCAAAATTTGACTCCACGTCTTGCCTACTGCTGCTGCACAAAATAAATGATGCTTGTGGAGAAGACCTCTTCTCCTAATAGCATGAATTATTTTACTTGAGATTTTATAGTTCTGTTTGACTGAAGCACTTTGCCTCAAGCCTTTAAGGCAATCAGGAATAATTTCATATGAACTTTGATGTTGCCAGAAGTTAAAAGAAAACAATACAGGGAAGAAGTCTTTAAAAAAAGAATTAAGTCCATCGAAGTTTGTTGGGGATTAGTTCATGGTTCTGCTTTCCAGAGATCCAATTACCTGGGGTCAACTAGTGTCCAAATATTGGTGAGGTATTTTGGAAGAGAGACCATAATTTACATGATTTGTATTCTAATACGTTATTATAATTTTTCTATTTTATTATTTGTTATTGTTGTTTATCTCTTACTGTGCCTAACTTATAAATTAAATTTTGTATGTATAAGAAAAAAACAGTGTAGACATAGAGTTCAGTACTATCCACAGTTTTGGGCATACACTGGGCGTCTTGGGACTTATCCCATGTGGATAAAGGAAGATTATTGTATAGACAAAGGGTTTAGAGAGAAATCAGGGCCTTCTGTCTACAGAATCAGGAAGCTAATACCTCAGACAGAAGATCCTAGTAGGGATGTTTGTCTGTGGTCTTCTTCCTGCAGCTCTGAGATCACAAATTCACTTAGCCGTTGTCTGACTTAAATACAACTTCCAAAATAGACTTCTTTACAGAAAAGATAATGCACAGAATGGCTTAAATTAATATTAGCAGCATCAGTAAGCAATCATATCTCATTGTAAAGGACTATATTTACTTTCTGATACACATTATATTCTCTTTAAATTTTAATAGCTTTGGGGATATAAATAGTTTTGGGTCTGGGCTTTAAGAGTACCCACCATCTCCACCTGCGCACATTGTACCCAATGGGTGATTATTCATCCCTCCATCTCTTCCCCTCTTCCTTAGGAGTCTCCAGTGTCCATTACACCATTCTAATGTCTTTGCATATCCTTAGTTTAGCTCCCACTTACTAGTGAAAACATGCAGTGATCGGTTTTGTGTTCCTGAGTTAGTTAGCATAGGATGATGTTCTCCAATTCCATCCAAGTTGCTGCAGAAAATATCGCACTCTTTTAAATAGCTGAATAGTATTCCATTAATGCATATATACCACATTTTCATTATCCACTGATCAGTGGATGGGCATTTAAGTTGATTCCACATCTTTGCAATTGTGAATTGTGCTTCAGTGAACATGTGGAGGCAGGTGTCTTTTTTATATAACCACCTTAGGGCAGATTCCGAGTAGTGGGATTGCTGGGTCAAGTGGTAGATCCACCTTTAGTTCTTTTTTTTTTTTTGAGTTGGACTCTCACTCTGTCCTCAGACTGGAGTGCAGTGGCTGCTCCCAGCCACCGCAACCTCGACCCGCTAAGCTCCGGCAATCCTTCCGCCTCAGCCTTCCAAGTAGCCGGAACTACAGGCGCGTGCTACCATGCCTGGCTAATTGTTTGATTTATTGTAGAGATGCAGTCTCACCAAGTTGCCAGGCGGGTCTTGAACTCAAGGGCTCAGGCAATCCATTCACCTCGTCCTCCCAAAGCATGGGATTATAGGCTGAGCCACCAAGCCCGGCCCACCTTTAGTTCTTTATAAATAATCTCCATACCAATTTCCATAGAGGCTGTACTAATATATACTCCAACCAGTGTATGTGTTCCCTTTTCTCTGCATCCATGCCAGCATCTATTGCTTTTTGGTATTTTTTAATAATGGCCATTCCGACTGGTGACATTGTATTCTTGTGAGCTTAAGGCCTGTGAGTTTTGCTCTAGGGCTGATCACTGCTGAGTATCCTGGGCATCTAAATTTCAGAACTGCCATAAAAATCAAAATATAAGGAAATCCTGAAGAACAGAGAATCAACAACCAGACTTCCTCGGCCATCAACCTGCTTCCCCCTCATAAAGTGCAATGATGTCTTTTTGGGGTGAGAGCAAGTATGACTTTAAAGTCAGTAGGTATGGCAAAATCACTTAGTCAAAAGTATATTTGAAAATTTCCTTCAATTTCATGATGTAGTATCTTAATAATAATGAGTTGCAATAATAAGGAAAAAAATTCAAAGATAGATGCAAGGCATCTTTGAGCTGGTCAGAAGCATTGCCTACAGTCAACATCCCTTGAAATCTTTCATACGTTACTGAGTAAAAAGGTAAACAGCAACAATTCTTGCTACTCCCTTTACTTGATGAAAATTTGCAAAATTTCAAGTTATTTATTGGGTCATTATTTATACTAGCAAATGTTAGAAATAAGATCTGTAATTGCAGTAGGTACAGTTCCTGTAACTGTTTAAAAAATTACTGTTAGAGCTGAGAGAATATCTTTTTCTTATCTGTTTATTGGTTTTCAGTCAAGATTTAGCCTGAGTCTTAATGCATTTCTTTGTGGAATGCCTCACTGAAGTGTCTTCTCCACTGGCTAAGTATATGTTTAAAGCCGCGGGTTTGAATGTAAGATACTCAACATCAGATTTGCCTAACTTCATGAGTCCAAGCTGTTTCCCCCACTCAGGGTGCTAAACAGAACTGGAATCTACTAAGACATGCTCAGGAAAGCTTCAAAACAGAACAGCTTCAAAACCCTTCTCCCTATGACAATGATAGAGGGGAAAGAATTCTTGGGGATTGCCAATTACATACAGTAGTCTTATTACTGCTAATCTCTGTCAACAAAAGGTCACTTCATTCCACTCTATTTGAGAAAATCTATAAGAATGTATCTTATGAATTGAAATCCTGGTCAGTATTCGGAAAATTTAATGTCGCAATATCTAATCAAACCTTGAGTGTACTGGTTCTGTGAACCACCTGAAAAAAGAAAATTAAACTTATTAAACAATAAAAAAAGAAGAAAAGAAATAATGTAATTACCCACTAATAGGAAACTAGTTGAATAAACTAGGGTACATCCTTGAAATCAAGTGCTATGCACCCATAAATATAGGAGTAAGATCTCTATGTTTTGATCTAAAGTAATTTTTCGTGACCAGGCATGGTGGCTCACCTGTAATCCCAGCACTTTGGAAGGCCAGAGCGTGAGGATTGCCTGAGTTCAAGAGTTCAGGGAAAGAAAAAATAAATAATAAAACTTTCTTAAGCTATTAGAAAAGAAAAGTTCAAGACCAGTCTAGGCAATACGGTGAGACCTCATCTCTACAATAAAATAAAATAATAATTAAGCAGGCATGTTGGTGCATGCCTGCAGTTCCAGCTGCTTGGCGAGGCTGAGGCAGAAGGATCACCTGAGCCCAGCAGGTCAAGACTGTGGTAGTGCTGACCATGCCACTGCACTCCAGCCTGGGTGACAGAGTGAGACTCCAACCCAAAGGGGGAAAAAAAAAAACTAAAGTGATTTTCAAGATATATTGCTAAGAGGAAAAAGCAAAGCAGAGAACAATATATACTACTCTTTTGTGTAAAAAGGAAGAATATTTAAATAGCCATGGGTGTTTATATTTACAAAAAGAAAATACTGGAAAGATAAATAAAAACTAATAAAAATGGCAACTTACAGGAAGAAGAAGAAATAGAGAGGCAAGAAAAATAAAATTAAGAATTTCTTCAATATATCTTGTTATATACTTTGACTTTAAAATCATAAAAATATTTTGTATATTTAAAAAGAAAAAGTAACTCATAAAAACTGAAAACAAACTTAAACAACAAAAAATAACCTGATGTCAAGTTAGTGACATAACCACTTGCTTTTGCTGTATATTCTAGAATATAGGCAAAGGATATATATTTTTTACAAAGGATATTTTTATTCACATCTTTTTATTTGCCTTAAATATTTCATAACAAAGTTCAAAAAAATTTTTAACTTATGCCTCTCACATGTTTGGGGCAAAAATTATCACTTTCTGCGACAGTAAAAATAAATTCAATTGTGTAAATCATAAAGTAAAATGTAATTTGGCTCAAAAGCAAGTTTCAATGAGAGACCTCCTGTTGTTGATCATTATATGTCATCTTTTCAAAAGAAATTTTTTTAAATGAAGGAGATCCCAGATGTCTAATGAATTTTCACGATAGACAAAAAGGAAGGGAGTCACCTTCGGCTTTGTTGGGTTTATGCTTCCCTTGGAAAGAAGTTACCATGCGCAAAACTACTTTTAGGCCCATTATGTTTATGAAAACAAAACAAAATAACATATCTAAGAGTCAATTGCAAAGGAAAATTAATAAAAGAACTTTAAAATCTGCTTCTAGAATGTTCAACAAGATTTGAAATGTCATATTAAATCTCTTACAACTCAGGTCTTTACAGAAGCATCAGACAGTGTTTATACAACTTTAGTTGAGAGTAAAACAGACTTGCATCTGAGTCTTTACTGGAACCTTTCAAAATGATGTTTATTTTCAAATTAGAAAAAATTTATATACACACACATGCATGTGCATGAAAGACAAAAGCATTAACTGAGAAGTCATCATTGATTATTTCAGCTCAGCTTTATGTAATATCCTAGGAAGAAGAATAGGGTAAAAACCAGGATGCTCAGTATGGCCAAGAGTGAGACTGCCCACACTAATGTTTAGATATCCTCCAGAACAAAAAAGCAAAACTAACAGAGAGAAGACAAGTTTGTAAACGGGAAAGTCAAAAACCTGCACTGAATCAAAGGCTCAACAGTAAGATGTAATGGAGTGAG
This sequence comes from Carlito syrichta, assembly GCF_000164805.1. Taxonomy (NCBI): domain Eukaryota; kingdom Metazoa; phylum Chordata; class Mammalia; order Primates; family Tarsiidae; genus Carlito; species Carlito syrichta. The sequence continues at coordinate 498,772 of NW_007258188.1, read as the reverse complement.
AGGCAACAGCTTAAGGGGATCTAGAAAAATAGGGCAACGCCAAAAGAATTTCCTTGGATTGTTAAGGAGTCGATTGCCAATCAAGGTAGACATCCATTTATGAGTATCTATGGGCACTTAAGTCAAGTGAAAAATCACGAGGAAGCTTTCTTCTTCAGATTTTTTTGTTGTTGTTAGCCCTCAAATAAATACATTGTAGGAAATAAATAAACAAAACAGTTACAGAAGGGCAGGTATGCAATTTGGTGCCAGTGTAGCTATCTCTTCATTTCAGAGTCTGGCAAGATCATGGTTTTTTATACTCCATAAATATGTACAAATATTATACACTAATAGCTAACATTATTAATTAACAATATATTAATTAATGATTATTAGCATTAATTAATAATACATGGATTAATTAATGATGCTATTAATGCATGATATTTGTACATATTTATAGGGTGTATGTGATATTTTGAGATATGAGTACATTGTGTAATGATCAAATTAGGGTATTTAGGATAGTCCATTATCTTGAACATTTATTATTTCTTTGTGTTGGGACCATTTCAATTCTTTTCTAGCTATTTTGAAATATAAATTATATTGTAAAATATATTGTTATTAGCTATAATGCCGGAGTCCAGCTCCACAGAGAGAGTCAGGGCCTGAATGGGGAGATTCGGGAATGGCAATGAAGAAAAGACAAAGACGACAGGAATCTTCTTCCTTGGGAGAGCTCAAGACTCTGCCATTTTTTATTCAATTCTTACAAGCTTATATAGTTTTTTTACTGACCCCCCCACCCAAAAAATGTATCCCATGTTGCATATTAAATGTTTACATCATGTTTTTTCTTTTGTTTATGGGGAAATTGACCTTTACAAGTTTCATTTTGTTTCTTCCTGCTACCAGGTGGTGTAACAAAATACCA